>NC_037680.1:69812171-70112171 GCF_003255815.1 Theropithecus gelada | reverse complement strand
AAATATGTATAACACATTTACCTGACAAAAGATTTGAATACAGTATATGTAAACAAAGAGTATAATTATTAATATAACAATAATGGAATAAATGGGAAAATGCTTGAATATATACAATCACAAAGAAAAAAATATGATCAATAATATGTAGATCAGTAAGCACATAAATAGTAATCAGGGAAATCCAAATTAAAGCTGTTACATATTTGCATGAATGGCTACAACTTAAAACATGCATAACACCAAGTATTATTCAAGTAGAAAGCAAGTAGAAAGCTTAAATTACTTCAATATAATATGATAAAACTACTTTACAAAATAGATTTTTAAAATAGTTTATTATACAATTAAATATGCTTCTGTCCAAAGATCTGGTAATTCTGTTCTTAGATATTTATCAAATATTAATAAAAATATAAATGCAGAAATAAAAAAAATTGTTCATTGGAAGTGATATGGTCTGGCTCTGTGTCCCCACACAAATTTCATCTTGAATTGTAATCTGAATTGTAAACCTCACATGTTGGGGAAGAGACCTTGTGGGAGGTAATTGAATCATAATACTGATTCTCTCATGCTGTTCTCATGCTAGTGAGTGAGTTCTCAGAGGGTCTGATTGTTTTGTGAGGAACTTTTTCCCCTTCACTCTGCACTTCTCTCATTCTTCTTCTTCCTGCCACCATGTGAAGAAGAATGTGTTTGCTGCTTCTTCTGCCACAATTGTAAGTTTTCTGAGGCCTCCCCAGCCATGCTGAATGGTGAGTCAATTAAGCCTTTTTCCTTTATAAATTACCCAGTCCCAGGTAAGGCATGGTGGCTCACACCTGTAATCCCAAATCTTTGGGAGGCTGAAGCGGGTGGATCACTTGAGGTCAGGAGTTCAAGACCTGCCTGGCCAACATGGTGAAACCCCATCTGTACTAAAAATACAAAAATTAGCTGAGTGTGGTGGCACATGCCTGTAATCCTAGATACTCAGGAGCCTGAGGCAAAAGAATTGTTGAACCCAGGAGGCAGAGGTTACAGTGAGCCAAGATCATGCCACTGCACTCCAACCTGGGTGACAGAGTGAGACTCCATCTCAAAAAAAAATTAATGATAGTAAAATAAAATAAAAAATATATAAATTACCCAGACTCAGATGTGTCTTTATTAGCAGCATGAGAACAGACTAATACAGGCGGTTTTTATTCACAATAGCCAAATAATGGAAACAGTTCAAATATCCATCAGCAAGCAGGTTAATTGTTAAATAATGTTTACTAACCAACAATAGCAATAAATAAATTACAGGTACACTCCACAGCATGAATTAATGTCTAGACATTATGTTGAGGAAATTATTCCAAATCCAAAAGAGTACCTATTGTATTGTTTGGTTTGAAAGAAGTTTTAGAACAAGCAAAATAATCTATGATAATAAATATCAGATAAGTGATTTCCCTATAGTAAGAAACTTGAAGGAACGTTCTGAGACAATAAAAATATTCTATATATTGATTGATGTGGTAGTTACATAGTATATGAGAATATACATTTGTGAAAACATCTGTACATTCTATGTTTTACAGTTCATTAAATGTATTTTATAAATATCTCTGTAGGCAACTTACAACTCAATTAAGTTCGTTTTTAAAATGCTCATTTGATGTAATGGAAATAAAATCCATATTCAGGGCAATTAGAAAACTATTTCTTGAGGATTTGCAGTTATTCCAAGTGATAGCAGAAACTTTGGATGGAATTTAAAGGGAAACTCGGGATGAGCAGCATAAAAACTTAATATAGTACTGCGTGGGATTATGAAAAGTCACATTTATTTGAGTAAGCATAGAAGTACTGTGTCTGAGGAAACAAGACAGAGAAATAAAGGGAAGTGTAAGTGTTGACAAAGGAACAGTAAAGATAAAGCTTATAAGGGGGAGCTGAGAAGGAAAATGGTGCATGAAGTTTAGACCTAGATTAGATGCTGTTAATAGCAGAATACTTTCCAGGCTGGATTACTTATCTTAAAGAATTGAATGTGAGCAGGATTGCAAGATTTCATGTCTTTCATGATGGAAAACCAACCAGACCAAGCCTAGAGTTATTTATTAGAAAAACAAACACAATAAATGACCTCAGCCAAAAAACAAAGGCAACAGAATCAAAAGTAAAAGGTGATTCCAGTGACTGATCCTAGCCCACATTAAAAAGAGAGGAGGCAGAACCTAACTTAAGAAATGAGTTCCAGGAAAAAATAAAATAAAATGAAAAACATGAATGCTCAAAGCAGCAACGGGTTAGAGAGCATATGGCAAAATATTCACCTGCAGTTGACTCTTAGGGTGACAGTTCTGGAACATCAACAGAAGCATCTGTTCAGATGGTTATTGGGCATTCCATTGAGGGTGAAATCTGTTATACTGACATTGTCTAAATAAGGACTTTTTAGCCTTTGGTATGGGCTTTGACAAAGTAAGATACTATGTTTTGGAAAAGTAATTTTGCTTTGCAGAAATAAATTATAGGCTGAGAAGTGAAACAAACTTAGTTTATTCTCATAATTATACATGTTCTTTTAACTCTTTGTACCATTGTAGAGTGAGGATTCTCAAAATTGACAAGCAGTAATTAAAATTTTAAGCCTCTAAAAAATATATATGGGATTCTTATTAGTGAATTTAGGTCACATTAATTAAAACAAACTCAGTCCCACCCAGGCATTATTCTGGCTGAAACTAAGCATACTAAGGAATTATGGACAACTTCAACTTCTGTGTATTTTATTTTAAAATAAATATGATTTAGGAATGTATACTTTTAACATAACACAGTAAAATAATTTTATTTTTAACATAATCTCTTATTCTTGGATTTTAATTTACAAGGAATTGCAGTCTTCCCTTATTCTTGATTTTGCTTTCTGAGGTTTTAGTTACCTTGGTTTAACTGCAGTCCAAAAACATTAAGACATCTTGAGAGGCAGAGACAAAGAGAGCAAGAGAAAAAGAGACCACATTCACATGACTTTTATTACAGTATACTGTCATAACTGTTCTATTTTATAATTGGTTATTGTTAAGTTCTTACTGTGGCTAGTTTATAAATTAAACTTTTTTGTAAGAATGTATGTATAGAGAAAACATAATGCAGTGCGTATACAGAGTTCAGTACTATCGGAGGTTTTAGCATCCACTGGGAGTCTTGGCACATATGCATCATAGATAAGGAGAAGCTATGTAGTTTTATTTTTTCTCAGAGAAATTTATAAGGAGAGAGTCAGATTTTGGTCATCACCATATAATTGGCATTTTATTATTGGATCTTTCTATTGTCTTCTAGTGTCTTTAATGAGCTATACTAGACAATATTACAGGATATGATCTGAGCAAAGAAGCAGAATGCATAATACTTCATCATTGTGCTTTGAGGTTCATTTAAGTAAATTAATTAATTACTCTTCAGAACCACTTCTTAGCCTCTGAAAGCAAAATTTATGCTGCCCACACGTACTCCCATACTCAGAGAAGGGTTCATTGTTCTTAGGAAAGTGGGCAAGGATTTTCCTAAGAAACTGCTGATCTTCACAAAGAGAGAGAGCCAGATCCCAGTTAATAGTTAAGTCAGTGGGTCAGAAAAAAGGCAAAATATTGAGTAGAACCCAACTTTCCTTTTTTTTTTTCAATATTGAGAGTCCTTTATTAGAATATGAATCCTCTCTCCAACAATTTACTCTTACGGGAAGAGGAGTATGTCATCTGCAGCCAAGTTCAAGAGAGAAACAAAAGAAAGCATGGCTCAACCCCTTCCTATTCTTTCTTCCGTTTGGATATGCAATTACTAGAGAGGAGCATGTTTTTGCCACTTCACTATTTTAACTTGTACAGGTCCAGTCCACTTTCCAGAGGAGTGTGTCATCTGCAGGCAAGTTTGAGAGAGAAACAAAAAGAAAGCATGGCTCAACCCCTTCCTATTCTTTCTTGTTTGGGTATGTAACTACTAGAGAGGAGTGTGTTTTTGCTACTTCACTATTTTAGCTTGTATAGGTCCAGCCCACTTTCCATCTTCCTTAGTACTACTCAGCTGTGCTTTAACATAATAAATATAGTTGTTAAGGTTTTTTAAATTTTTAATTTTTATGGATACATAGTAGTTGTATATATTTATGGGGTATAAATACATCCATAAATACATACCGTCAGGGGAGCCAGCCCCCAATATTTCAACATAGGTTCTTTTCTATTTTCTCTAAGTGTCAGCCAGTCTGAGAAATAAAGAGTACAAAGAGAGAAATTTTACAGCTGGGCCTCCGAGGGTGTCATCACATATTGGTAGGACCGTGATGGTGACCTCGAGCCGCAAAACCAGCAAGTTTTTATTAGGGATTTTAAAAGGGGAGGGGGTGTAGGGAGTAGGTCACAAGGATCACATGCTTCAAAGATCACAAGGCAAGGCAAAATTAGAATTACCGATGAGGGCCTATGTCCCACTGTGCACATGTTGTCTTGATAAACATCTTAACAGGAAACAAGATTCGAGAGCAGACAACCGGTCTTATTAGAATTTATCAGGTTGGAATTTCCCAATCCTAGTAAGCCTGAGGGCACTGCAGGAGACCAGGGTGTATTTCAGTCCTTATCTCAACCACATAAGACAGACACTCCCAGAGCTGCCATCTACAGACCTACTTCCAGGAATGCATTCCTTCCCCAGGGTCTCAATTATTAATATTCCTTGCTGGGAAAATAATTCAGTGATATTTCTCTTACTCACACATCCGTCTATAGGCTCTCTGCAAGAAGAAAAGTATGACTGTATTCTGCCTGACCCCACAGGCAGTCAGACCTTATGATTATCTTCCCTCATTCACTGAAAATTGCTGTTATTCTGTTCTTTTTCAGGGTGCACTGATTTCATATTGTTCAAACACATATTTTACAATCAATTTGTACAATAGTGGTCCTGAGGTGATGTACATTCTCAGCTAATGAAGATAACAGGATTAAGAGATTAAAGTAAAGACAGGCATAAGAAATTATAAGAGTATTGATTGGGGAAGTGATAAATGTCCATGAAATCTTCACAATTTTTGTTCAGAGATTGCAGTAAAGACAGGCCTAAGAAATTATAAAAGTATGAATTTTGGGAACTGATAAAGGTCCATGAAATCTTCACAATTTATGTTCTTCTGCCTTGACTCCAGCCAGT
This sequence comes from Theropithecus gelada, assembly GCF_003255815.1. Taxonomy (NCBI): domain Eukaryota; kingdom Metazoa; phylum Chordata; class Mammalia; order Primates; family Cercopithecidae; genus Theropithecus; species Theropithecus gelada. Next base: position 70,106,981 of record NC_037680.1, on the reverse strand, counting down.
CTCTCCATTCAGGCTTCCTGTAACAATATAAACTGACTTCAATATAAACAATATAAACCTACTATACATGTATATATATGAATATTTATATGTGAAATTTGGTACAGAAATGCCATGCATAATAATTACATTATGGAGAATGGAATATCCATCCCTTCAAACATTTATTTTTTGTGTTAAAATGATCCAATTATAGTGTTTTAATTATTTTTAAATGTACAATTAAATTATGTTGACTATAGTCACCCTCTTGTGGTATCAAATACTAGGCATTATTTATTCTTTCTAACTGTTGGTTTTTTGTAACCATTAACCATCCCACCTTCCTCCCCACCCCACCCACATTACTATTCTCAGCCTATGTTAACCATTCTTCTATTCTTTATCTCCATAAGTTGAATTGTTTTATTTTTAGATCCCACAAATAAGTGAAAAAAATGTGTGATATTTGTCTTTCTGAGCCTACCTTATGTAGTTAACATAATTACCTCCAGTTCCACCCATGTTGTTGCAAATGACAGGATATAATTATCTTTTATGGCTGAATAGTACTCCATTGTGTAGAAGCCTCACATTTTCTTTATCCATCCATCTTTTGAAGGACACTTAGATTGCTTCCAAATCTTGGCTATTGTGAATAGTGCTGCAACAAACATGAGAGTATCAATATCTATTTGATATACTGATATGCTTTCCTGTGAGTCTATATGAGTATATATTCAGCAGTGGGACTGCCGGATCACGTGGTGTAGCTCTATTTTAATTTCTCGAGGAACCTTCAAACTGTTCTCCATAGTGTTTGTGCAAATTTACATTCCTACCCAATGGTGTACGAGGGTTCCCTTTTCTCCACATCCTCTACAGCATTTGTTGTTGCCTAACTTTTAGATAAAAGGCTCTGGGGTGGGATAATATCTAATTGTAGTTTTGATTTGCATTTCCCTGATGATCAGTGATGTTGAGCACCTTTTTGTATGCCTGTTTGCCATTTGCATGTCGCTTGAGAAACATCTATTCATGTATTTTGTCCATTTTATGTCAAATTATTAGATTTTTTTTTTCCTACAGAGTTGTTTGAGCTTCTTACATATTCTAGTTCTTAATTCCTTGTGAGTAGTTTGAAAATACTCTCTTCCATTCTGTGGGTTGTCTCTTCGCTTTGTTTATTGTTTACTTGCTCTGCAGAAGTTTTTAACTTGATGTGATCTCATTTGTACATTTCTGCTTTACTTTGATTGCCTGCGTTTGTGGGGTATTACTCAAAAAATGTTTACCCAGACCAATGGCCTGAAGATTTTCTCCAACGTTTTCTTACAGTTGTTTCATAGTTTGAGGTATTAGATTTACATTTTTTCATGCACTTTGATTTTATTTTTTGTGTATGGAAAGAGACAGATGTCTAGTTTCATTCTTCTGTATATGGATATTCAGTTTTTCCAGCACCATTTATTGAATAGACTCTCTCTTCCCCAGTGTATGTTCTAGGCACCTTTGTCTAAAATGAGTTTGCTGAAGGTGTGTGGATTTGTTCCTGAGTTCTCTATTCTGTTCCATTTGTCTATGTGTCCATTTTTATACAAGTACTGTGCTGTTTATGTTATATAGCTGTGTAGTATAATTTGAAGCCAGGTAATATAATTCCTCCAATTTTGTTCTTTTGCACAGAAGAGCTTTGACTATTCTTCATTTCTGTGATTTCACATAAATTTTAGGATTGAATGATCTTTCTAATGCATTGTTGAATTCAGTTTGCCAGTACTTTTTGAGAAATTTTGAATCAATATTCATCAGAGATATTGGTCTGCAGTTTTCTTTTTCTTTTTTTTTTTTTTTTTTTTCTATGTGTCTTTGATTTGAGTATCAGAGTAATATTAGGCGCATGGAATGAGTTTGAAAGTATTATATCCTCCTCTACTTTTTGGAAGAGTTTGAGTAATACTGGTACCAGTTCTTTAAGTGTTTGAAAATTCACGTGTGAAGAGATCAGGTCCCGTGCTTTTCTTTTTTCTTTTCAGGATTTTTTTTCTGTTTTTTGTTTTGTTTTGTTTTGTTTTGTTTGTTTTACTTTGGGGACGGAGTTTCACTCTGTCATCCACGCTGGAGTGCAGTGGTGCAAACTTGGCTCGCTGCAACATCTGCCTCCCGAGTTCAAGCAATTCTTCTGACTCAGATTCCTGAGTAGCTGGGATTACAGACGTACACCACCATACCCAGCTAGTTTTTTGTATTTTTAGTAGAGACAAGATGCGGTTTCACTGTTTGGCTAGGCTGGTCTTGAACTCCTGACCTTAAGTTATCATCCCTCCTCAGTCTCCCAAAGTGATGGGATTACAGGCATGAGCCACCACACCTGGACCCATGCTTTTTATTTTTTTTAACTGGAAGTCCTTTAATTATGGCTTTGATCTCATTACTTGCTATTGGTCTTGTTAAGGTTTTGAACTTCTTCATGGGTCAATCTTGATTGTATGTGTCTGTGAATTTATCCATTTCTTCTAGATTTTCCAATTTACTGTCATATAATTGCTCACATTAGCCACTAATGATCCTTTGAATTTCTGCACAGGCAGTTGTAACATCTCCTTTTTATTTTTCATTTTATTTATTTGGGTCCTCTCTCCTTTTCTTCTTAGTCTGGATAAAAGTGACAATTTTGTGTATATTTTCCCAAAAAACCCCTACTTTTTGTTTCATTGATGTTTTGTATTGTTTTCTTCATTTCAAAATAATTTATTTTAGCTCTGATTCTTATTATTTTTTTCTTCTCCTAATTTGGGTTTGATTTGTTCTTCCTTTTGTAGTTTTTTATAATGCATCGTTTGGTTATTTATCCAAAGTTTTTCTTCTTTTCTGATGCAGGCACTTACAGATACAAATTTCCCTCTTAGTACTGCTTTCACTGTATCCCACAGGTTTCGGTATATTGTGTCCATTATCATTGTCATTTCTTTTAATAACTTTTTTCAAATTCCTTCTTAATTTCTTCATTTGCCCACAGGTCATTCAGGAGCATATTGTTTAATCTCCATGTGTTTATACAGTTTCCAAAATTCCTCTTGTTTTTGATTCCTTGTTTTATTCTGTTGTGGTCAGATGAGATGCTTGATATTATTATTATTATTTCTAGTGTTTTAAGACTTGTTGTTTTTGACCTAACACATTGCCTATCCTTCAGAATGATTCATGTGCTGAGGAGAATAATTTGTATTCTGAAGCTATTGGATGAAATGTTCTGCAAATATCTATTAGATTCATTTGACTTAAAGAGCACACCGAGTCTGTCATTTCTCTGTTGATTTTCAGTCTTGGAGATAAGTTCAGTACTGAAAGTAGGTGTTGAAATCTCCAGCTATTACTGTATTGAAGCCTATCTCTCTTTTTATTTCTAATAGTATTTGCTTTATATATCTGGGTGCACATATGTTCACAGTCATATCATCTTCCTGAATTGAAACACTTTATTATTATATACTTACCTTATTTGTCTCATATTACAGCCTTTATCTTGAAATCTATTTTGTCTGATATAAATATAGCTACTCCTGCTCTTTTTTGGTTTCTAACAGCATTAGATATAGTTTTTATCCCTTTGTTTTCTGTGTATAGGGATATTTATAAGTGAAGTGTGTTTCTTGTAGGCAACAGATGATTGGGTCTTGTTTTTTCATTTATTCAGCCAGTTTGTGTATTTTGATTGAAGAGTTTAGCTCATTTAAATTTAATATTATTATTGATAAGTAAGGACTTACTCTTGCCATTTTGTTATTTGTTTTCTGGTTTCTTTGCAGTCTTCTCTTCCTTCCTGTCTTCATTTTCATAAAGGTGAATTTCTCTGGTGGTGTGTTTTAACTTTGTGTGTGTGTGTGTGTGTGTGTGTGTGTGTGTATGTATGTATTTGTTGTATGTTTTTCAATTTTAGGTTACAACAAGGCTTGCAAATGCCATCCTAAAATGCATTATTTAAATCTGATAACAACTTAACACTAGCTGCATGTACAAACACACAGACACACATACAAATAATAAAAACTCTACATTGTAACCTTTCTCTTCATTTTTTAACTTTTTGCTGTTTCTCTTTATGTCTTGAAATTCTTTTTTTTTTTTTTTTTTTTTTTTTTTTTTTTTTTTTTTTTTTTTTTTGAGACGGAGTCTCACTCTGTCACCCAGGCTGGAGTGCAGTGGCGCAATCTCAGCTCACTGCAAGCTCCGCCTCCCGGGTTCACACCATTCTCCTGCCTCAGCCTCCCGAGTAGCTGGGACTACAGGCGCCCGCCACCTTGCCTGGCTAGTTTTTTGTATTTTTTAGTAGAGACGGGGTTTCACCGTGTTAACCAGGATGGTCTCGATCTCCTACCTCATGATCCGCCTGTCTTGGCCTCCCAAAGTGCTGGGATTACAGGCTTGAGCCACCGAGCCCGGCCAATCTTGAAATTCTTTTTATTGGTTCATCATCTAGTCTTTCTACTTAAGAGTAGTTTACACACAACAATTACAGTGTTATACTATTCTTTGTGATATGGTTTGGCTCTGTGTTCCCAACCAAATCTCATCTTGAATTGTATTCCCATAATTCCCATGTGTTGTCAGAGGGACTTAGTGGCATATTATTGAATCATGAAGACAGTTTCCCCCATAATGTTCTCATGGTAGTGAATAAGTCACATGAGATCTGATGATTTTTATCAGGGGTTTCTGCTTTTGCATCTTCCTCATTCTCTCTTTGCCTGTTGCCATCCATGTAAGATGGGACTTGCTCCTCCTTGGTTTCCACCATAATTGTGAGGCTTCCCCAGCCACATGTAACTGTAAGTCCAATTAAACATCTTTCTTTTGTAAATTGCCTAGTCTCGAGTATGTCTTTATTAGTAGCATGAAAGCAGACTTAAACTCTGTGTTTTTCTGTGTGCTTACTGTTACCAGTGAGTTTTGTGCCTTCAGGTCATTTCTTTTTGATCATTAACATCCTTTTCGTTGACTGAAGTACTCCTTTCAACATTACTTGTAGGGCAGGTCTGGTGCTGATGAAATCCCTTGGCTTTTGTTTGTTTGGGAAGGCCTTTATTTCTTCTTCAAGTTTGAGCGATATTTTCACTGGGTATACTATTGTAGGGTAAAAGTTTTTGCTGTTGTTGTTGTTTTTTTGTTTTCATTCATCAACTTAAATATGTCATGATATTTGCTCCTTTCCACTGAAAAGTCTATTGCCAGACATACTGAAGCTCCATTACATGTTATTTGTTTTTTCTTTTGCTGCTTTTAGGATCCTTTCTTCATCCTTGACCTTTGGGAGTTTCATTATTAAATGTCATGAGGTAGTCTTATTTGGGTTAAATCTGTTTGTTGATCTATAACCTTTTTGTTCTTGAATGTTGATATCTTTCTTTAGGTTTGAGAAGTCCTCTGATATTGTCCCTTTCAGTAAACTTTCTACTCTACTCCAACCTTTTAGATTCACACTTTTGAGGCTATTTTTCTAGATCTTATACGTGTGCTTTATTTTTCTTCTTCTTTTAATCTCCTCTGCGTATGTATTTTCAATTACCCTGTCTTCAAGCTCACTAATTGTTTCTTCTGCTTGATCAGTTCTAAAATTAATAAACTCTGATGCATTCTTCTTTGTGTCAGTTGCATTTTTTAGCTCTAGATTTTTCTGCTAAGCTCTTTTACTTATTTCAATTTATTTGTTAAATTTATTTAATAGAATTTTGAATTTTTTCTCTGTGTTGTCTGGAATTCATTTGAATTTCCACAATAGAGCTATTTTGAATTCTCTGTCTGAAAGGTCGTATACCTCTATTTCTCTAGAACTAGTTCCTGGTGCTTTATTTTATTCATTTGGTGAGGTCATGTTTTCCTGGATGGCGTAGGTGCTTCTTGATTTTCACTGGTGTCAAGGCATTGAAGAGTGAGGTATTTATTGTAGTTTTCACAGTCTGGGCTTGTTTGTGCCTGTTCTTCTTGGGGAGGCTTTTGCAGTATTTGAAGGGGCTTAGGCCCTTTGAATACCAATAATGCTGTGGTTTTGCAGACTCATGGAGATACTGCCTTGGTGGTCTTGGGTAAATGCTAGAAGAATTATCTGGATTATCAGAAGGAGTCTAGTTTTTTTCTCTTATTTTCTCCCAAACAAAGTGTCTCTCTCTCTCTCTCTCTCTCTCTCTCACTGTGCTGAGCCACCCAGAGCTGGGGGTGTTCTGAGGAAAGGACCCCTGTGGCCATTACCACTGAGACTGCACTGGGTCAGACTTGAAGCCAGCACAGTACTGGGTCTTGCCTAAAACCCTTTCCTATAAGGCCATGAGTTCCCCCAGGCCCCAGGCATGTCCGGAGATGCTATCTGGGAGTCAGAAATGTTAGTTAGCAATTTACATGTTCTATTTTAACTGTGGATAAGTTGACATTCATACCACAGTACGAGTCTTTCCTGCTCTTTCTTCCTCTTTCCACAAGCAGAAGAGCTTACCCCTATGTCCACCACCAGCACTGGTCCATGGAAGTTTTGCCAGATGACTGCTGATGGTCAATTGAAGTCCAAGGTCTCCTCTGTCAGCTTGTGCTAAAAACTGCCAGGCCTAGGACTAATCTTCATGGCTGTGCACTCCTCTCTGGCCCAAGGCAGGTCCAGAAATGCTATCCAGGAGCCTAGGTCTGAACTCAGGTACCCCAAAAGCCTGCTTGTTGCTCTATCCTACTATGGCTGAGACAGTACCTAATGTGGAAAACAAAGTCTCCTTTACTTTTCTCTTTGTTTCTCTCAGACATAAGGAGTCTTTCACTATAGCCACAAGAGCCCACAGCACATTTCCTACATATCACTGTTGGTTATTCAGGGTCCAATCTCTCTTTAGTCAACAACAACCAAGACTGGATCTTTTACCTCAAGGCAGAAGATTTCCTTTTGGCCCATGGTGTGTCTAGCAATGTTGTCTAGGAGCTGGGATATGGAATGGGGGCCTCATGACTCTTTCTATTGCCCTATCTTACTGTTGTTGAGCTGGTATCCAAGATGCAAGACAAATTCCTTTTTACTCTTCATTCTCATGTACTTATTCACATTCCTTTTTTTTTTTTTTTTTTTTTTTGAGATGGACTTTCACTCTTGTCGCCTAGCTGGAGTGCAGTGGCACGATCTCGGTTCACTGCAACCTCCACCTATCGAGATCAAGCAATTCTCCTGCCTCAGCCTCCTGAGTAGCTGGGACTACAGATGTATACCACTGCACCTGGATACTTTTTGTATTTTTGATTAAGATGGGGTTTCACCATGTTGACCAGGCTGGTCTCAAACTCCTGACCTCAGGTGATCCACCTGCCTTGGCCTCCCAAAGTGCTGGGATTACATGCATGAGCCACCATGCCCAGCCTCTCATCTTCTTAAGCAAAAGGAGGGAGTCACTTTTATTGCTGCAAGATTCACTGCCTAAGATTGGAAAAGGGATGGTGCAAGCATTCTTATAGCTGTGCCAGCTGGTGTCTCCCTAGGTCATGTGCCATCCTACTACACTGGCTCTAAGCCAAGCTAGCATTAGGAGTTGCCTAGGTATCACAATCCTTGTGTGTTAGACTGCTTTTTAAGTTTACCTAGGAGCCCAGAGCCTACGATGGCAAGGCTCGCCGAGAAACTCAAGTTCTGACTGCTGGCACAAGCAGTTCCACTCTGGTGAGAGCTGGTCCAAATACTCCCTCCATGCATGAGTGCAAGCTGAGCCGAGCATGGCTTTATTCTTCACTGTGACAGGGAAGCACTGAGTTCAGTAAAGTCCCCCAGTCACTGCCCTCTCCCTCCCCAAAGTGTGAAGTTTCTTTCTCAGGGCTACGTGGCTGCTGCTGGGGGATGAGAGAAGTGTGGCATCAGAGATTCAAACCTGTCTCTCCTGCCCTCCTCAATGCCTCTTTTAGCAATATGAAGTTCAAAATAGTTACTGTAATTGCTCACCTAATTTTCGATTCTTGTGACAATGTTTTGTAAGTGTAGATAGTGGTTAAAATTTGGTGTTCCATCCTGGGGGACAAGTGACGTAGGTTTCCTTTTACCATCTTGCTCTACACCTTGGTTTTTCACTTTTGAGTACCATTTCCCTGAGCCATTTGGCCAGGTAAACCGTGACCTCCCTTATGGCTTTACCATTGGTAAAGATGCTAACTTGATTATTTTCTGCCACTCTTCTTTCACAACCTTGCAATAGTTTCAAACCCAGAAATACTGATATTAATTATTGACATCTTAAATATCATAAATGGCACAGTGTGTCATAATTGCTCTCAGGTTATTTCTTAAGCAAATTCTTATTCACTCCCACAGTGCCATTGTTCCAATGGGTCTTTTTTTTTTTTTTAATATTAGGACCACATAAATCTACCTTTAAAATCATATGAAAACTCCAGAAAGGATAAGGTAGAAATCAATTTCTTAACTAAAATTTGTAGCAGAATGAGATCTTCTATGGCCTGTTTCCATGACTATATATGTATTTATTACACCCCATTGTCCGTTCTCCATTTTCATTCTCCGTACAGCAGCTGTATTAGTCCGTTTTCACGCTGCTGATAAAAACACACCTGAGACTGCGTAGTTTAGAAACAAAAAGAGGTTTAATGGACTCACAGTTCCATGTGGCTGAGGAGGCCTCACAATCATGACAGAAGGTGAAAGGCAGGTCTCAGGAGCGGACAAGAGAGAATGAGAATCAAGCGAAAAGGGAAACCTCTTTAAAAACCATCAGATCTCGTGAGACTTATTCACTACTACGAGAACAGCATGGGGTAAACTGCCTCCGTGATTCAATTATCTCCCACCGGATCCCTCCCATAACGTAGGAATTATGGGAGCTACAAGTAAAGATGAGATAAGATTTGGGTGGGAACACGGCCAAACCATATCAGCAGCCGAATGAATGTTTAATGCAAATTTGATCAGCTGACACCCTGGCTGAAAAGCACCTTCCAGTTTTCCGTTGCACTTGAGGTAAAGACTGAAACCAACTCTGATGACAAAGTGCTAAGTGAGCTGCCTCAGAGAATGTCTGGAGGATCACCCAGTGTGATCCACCCACTTGTTTTTGTGGTCCAATTATACTGTTCTTCTCTCAATTTTCCAACTTCCCTGTGCAACCTTTACCACAGAACTCCTGCATCTGTGGCTTTTCTCTGAAGAAAAATTCTTTATTTCCTACCCCACGTACCCTACTCCTGTGGCACCTATTTAACAATAAATTTCAATAAATGTATTACTTCTTTAGGTTTATGATGAGCCATAGCACACTGTGACCTTCTTGGTTTTTTTGGTTGTTTTTTTTTTTTTTTTTTTTTTTTTTCGGTGTGTTTGCACATTTTCAAACACTTCTGCTTCACAGTTGAATAATGTGTAGATATGCTATGATATTGATATATATTGTATATATGCATTTATAGAGTGGGGATATGTATAACATCATTGCTATTTGTTTTTCTTATTTGTTTATTTATTTTGTCATCCCCAGGAAACTGTAAGCTGCATGAGAACAGGCAACAAACATTAGTTAAGTTAGATTTTCTCAGCGTTTTATTGCAAGTACCAAACAGAATGCTTAAAGCTCTGGGTTCCTATTGCATCTGGAGTAAGTGAATAAATTGCCTTACCTATTTTACATTCTTTATTACTCTAAAGATAAGTTTGTGTGTATGTGTCTGCATACACAGAAGAGTTTGGATGATTTAGACAACCTGAAAATGCTTACAAAATTAATGAGGGAATAAAATAGATGCCAGATGTTTCTTCCATTTGGCAACTGTTTGGATCCTGAAAAAAAAAAAATTTAATACAGGCTTTTGTGTTTTCTTACTCTACAGTTTTACTTTTAACTTTTTTTCAAGAAACTATTCCAAAAAGAGCATGATAAATCTAAAGACATCCAGTCCCAAGGGGGAAAAAAACAATATTAAACTGAATTAAAAGTTAATGAAATATTTTACTACTGCATTTTACCACAGCATTTGCAAGTTGTATCTGAGCATCCTAATAATGTTAAAACCACTATCCTCATCTCAATCAGTGAAAGGCTGTGAAAAAGTTCTCATTTTATGATCCAGAAAGTCACTATGCAAAAGAAGAGAAATTAGGTTATAAAAAGAAGGTACTGTATAACTTGCCTAATGGCCTGTAATCTGCTAAAAGTACAGCTGCAGTAGGCTGTTTAACAGGTGCTATGATTATGGAGCATAGCAAACATGTTAGGCTTTGTAGTGCATTTAATACCTTATAAACAATTGGACTAATTTGGACAAGGCTAATGGACTAGTTCAAATGACACTCTTGTAAAAGGTCTGTGACTATGTTGCACAAATTTGACTGAAATTCTAAACTTAGCAAGGTGCTCACTTTAAAATGACTGGAATACTATTTTTTAATATTCCAACACTGATTTCTAATGTTGTTCCTGCATATATAACACCATACTTTAAAATGGGGATAGTCATTTTGAAGGTATTCTCACAGTTTCCAACATTACAAAACCATGTATTAGAATGTTCCAATAGTTCTACCATAATAGTCCATGTACTTTTTGAAAATGGGCATAAATCCCTGCCCTGAAATCATCAGAGCAAATGGTTTGGGGTTTTCCTGCCAAGCAATTAACCACACATGTGTTATTTAAGCACCTCTGAGTAAAGTGATTAGATTTTATATAGAGATTGAAAGCCAATCACTTAATAATTGAAGAAAGCTTATCTGCAATGACTGACTTAATGGCAGAACATGTGAACCAAAGGAAAGTATAGCTTGCTTAATGTCAAAAAGAGAAAAAAAGAAAAAAGAAGAAATAAAAGTAATATATATATAACAAAACCAAGGTACACTTTGAAAAGTTCACTAAACTTTAAGAACAAAGAACAGATACAAGGGTCATGTAGGAAAAACAAGAAAAATAATAAGTCTTCCGGCATGGGCAATAATACAGCAGCCACCCTATTGATAATGTCAAGAGAGGTGTTAGCTTGATCAGTCTCCACTCAGAAGGTAGCACCCGTCTACAGGAACACATTTAAAAATTATTAACAGATATATTTTGAGCCATTTGAATAGGTAAATTAATTAAAAGAAAGTGTGACAAGAAATCAGAAAAGACCTCAGGATCAACTGCTGAAAAGCAATTACATAAATAGATATAAAGAGAAGAGGCAGCAGAAAGACTAAGAAAGAGAAGATGTTTAAGCACAATTAAAAAAAAAAAGGGGTGACATTGAAACTAAGAAAAATAAATGTTCAGAGAAACAGTGTGCTTGAAGGTTCTGTTGAATATTGTCCATTAGCATGAACCATTTTGGTTGAGTTGTAATAGGAAAAGCGTCACTGGAGGGTATTAAAGTGTAATTGAGATATACCTATGGCAATATGTGAACCAGATAAATGGAAATCCCATTTGCATTTGCTGCTTATCACCTAAAACTTCTAGATATTTATAATATAGCATCAACTAAAATGCAGTACTGAACTGGGAATGCAAAGAGAATGTAGAACAACGGAGATTAAAGGAAAACCAAAATTGTCTTTGAAACGTAGAATAGTGGTTTGAAGATCCAACTTCAAACAATAACAACGTAAAACAATGAATCAAACTAAAAGAAAGTACATGAAAAAATATATCACAAAAATTAAAAAGAGCACACACTTAAAAGTAGTAGAATGAATCAACAATAATGAGTTTTTGTCAACAGGTGTAATTTTGAAACAGGTGTAATTAAAAGAGTTATAATAATGCAAAGTGGGAAATGACTAAATGTATAGAAAACAAACTTAAAATCTAAAATGTAAAAATATATAGTAATAAAATTGAAAAATTTAAAAATTTTCTAAGGAAACTCAGCTTACCAAACTGATATGAAAACAAATATAATGCATAATTAGAATTAAAGTAACTTGTAAAAAATTGCAACAGTAGAAAATCATGCACATATGCAAGGCCCAGGTCAGGTTTTCCAACTTTCCCAACCAGATTACTTATATAAATCTTGTATAAACTATCCTTAAGAAGATAAACATTTAAAAAGAAATTCTTCCCAATCTATTTAAACTGCCAAGTAGAATCTTGAAATCAATGTTAGCCAAGATAGTACATTATTTATAGGTTTAGTTAATGAATTCAATGCAGTAACAAATAAAAAATCTTCCAGTATCTTTGCATCATACTAAAGTGAGGAACGTTTTAGGAATGGAAAGACTAACAATGGAAAATAAGAAAGGTAATCATATTAACAGATTAAATGATGAAACTATATGATAATCTCAGTGGATGCAGAAATTACTTTGAAACATTTTATAGCCACTAGGATAGAAAAGCAAATAATTTCTTAGAATAAATGCTGTCCACCAGAAACCCCAAGCAATATAATATTTAATAGTGAAAAAAGACAGTGTTTTCTTAAATGTAATATGGAAAACGCATGGTGCTTCCTATCACCTGTTTTATTAAACTCATTAGCAGATCTACATAGTGCAGTAGAATATGCACACACACTCATACTTCTTAGTAGATGCGATTTTTTTTCTTTTATATGGAAGAGTAGCATTCCATGTCTTGCAGCAACACAGAGAGAACTCAGCCCATTACCTTCGGTAAATGGACTTGGAAAGTCAACCACCTCATGATCTCATGTATAAGCGGGAGCTAAACAAGGAGTACACATGGATATATATCCATGTTGGGTGTGTGTGTATGTAAAATGTGTGTATACATATATGTGTGTGTGTATATACATGCATATGTGTATGTGTATGTATATATGCATATACACACCGCATTTTTAATCCAGTCACTTGTTGATGAGTGCTTAGATTGCTTCCATGGCTTTGCTATTGTGAGTAGTGATGCAGTAAACATATGACTGCAGGTGTCTCTTTGATTAAATAATTTTTCCCCTTTGGGTAGATACCCAGTAGTGGGATTTCTGGATCAATTAGTAGTTCTATTGTTAGTTATTTGAGAATTCTTCATACTGTTTTCCATAGAGGTTGTACTAATTCCTACCAACAGTGTGTAAGTATTTCTTTTTCTCTGCATCCTCACCAAGACAGGTTATTCGTTGACTTTAAATTAATGTGGTTTAATTGTGCATTTCTGACTGGATGCATTGGCTCACGCCTGTAATCACAGCACTTTGGGAGGCCAAGGTGAGCAGATCACCTGAGGTCATGAGTTTGAGACCAGCTGGCCAACCTGCTGAAACCCCGTCTCTACTAAAAATACAAAACATTAGCCGAGCATAGTGGTGCGTACCTGTCTGTAGTCCCAATTACTTGGGAGGCTGAGGCAGGAGAATTGCTTGAGCCCTGGAGGTGGAGGTTGCAGTGAGCCAAGATAGCACCACTGCTCTCCAGCATGGGCAATGGAGCAAGACTCTGTCTGAAAAAATAATAATAAAATAAAATAAAATAAAATAAAATAAAATAAAATAAAAAATGTACATTTCTCAGATGATTAGTGATGTTAAGCATCTTTTCACATGTTTGCTGGCCACTTGTATGTCTTCCTTTGAAAAGTGTCTGTTCATGTCCTTTGCCCACTTTTTAATGAGGTTTTTGTTTTTTTCTTGTTGAGTAGTTTGAGTTCCTAGTAAATTCTGGGTATTAACGCTCTATTGGATGTACTGTTTGCAAATATTTTCTCACATGTGTAGGTTGTCTGTTTTACTTTGTTGACTATTTCTTTTGTATGTTTAGTTTATTTAAATCCTGTTTGTTTATTTTTGTTTTAGTTGTGTGTCCTTCTGAGAATTTTATCATAAATTATTTTCCTAAAGAAATGGCCATAGTTTTTCCTAGGTTTTCTACTAGAAATTTTATCTTTAAACTTTAATTCCTCTTGAGCTAGTTTGTATATGGTGTAAGGTGACAAGTATACCCCTTCCATTTCCATGTTTAGAACTCCTTTGAGCATTTCTTTTAGGACTGACCTAGTGGTGACAAATTCCCTGGTGTTTTCTTGTCTCAGAACAACTTTATTTCTCCTTCACTTAGGAAACTTAGTTTAGCAGGATACAAAATTCTTGGCTTGTGCTTTTTCTTCTTTAAAAATACTGAAAATGGAACCCTAATCTCTTCTCATTTGTAATGTTTCTGCTGATATATCTGCTGTTAGTCTGATGGTATTTCCTTCATAGGTGATTAGATGCTTCTCTCTTGCCCATTTTAGAATTTTTTTCTATCCTGTTGACTTTGTATAGTCTGATGACTATATTCCTTGATGAGTTTCTTCTTGCAGTGTATCTCCAGGAATTCTTTAAATGTATTGTATCTGGATGTCTAGAACTTTAACAAGACCAGAAAATTTTTTCTCAATTATTCCCTAGAATATATTTTCCTTATGTTTTATTTTACAATTTTTCTCTTCTCTCTGGAATATTTACTACTCATAGGTTTGAAGGCTTTATATAATCCAATATTTCTCAAAAGCTTTTTTTAAATTCTCTCTTTTTGAATTTTTGTTCAAATAGGTAATTTGAAAAACCTGCCATCTGGCTCTAAAATCCTTTCTTTTGCTTATGCTAGCCTATTGTTAAAGCTTACAGCTATATTTTGTAATTCTGTCAACAAATCTTTTTTTCAGAAGTTTTATAAAATCATATATCTCTCTTTCATATTCTTAATTGTTTTTTGATTTACATATATTGGCTTTCAATATTCATTTGGGTCTCATTAAATTTCTTTAAAATCAACAAGTTTCTTGGTTATAGATATCTTTTGTGTGGTGACTTTCTTAAATGCTAGTTGTAGTAGCAATTTGCTGGACATGTGAATGGGCTCACTGCCTCCTGTGGAGTCAGGAAGCTTATCTCATTCGCTAGTGCTGAGGAGTGGGAGGGAGGTGGATCCCATTTGTGCTCACCTGGATTGGGAGCATGAGTCATATCTTTATTCCCTGGTGTCAGATTTTTTGTTTGGTTGTGCAGCTTGACGTCTACACCAGTAGGTAGCACTATGGGTTAGAACTGGCTGCAGCCAACACATATCTCTCTATGCATGATCTTTGTTTACCTTGAGAAGCTCACTGTTGCCTCAGCCAATGGTGTGTCCTGTGAAATGGATAGTAATCTGAGTTCCTAGCTTAGCTCTGGAGTGGGGAACCTAGCTGAATGGGGCTACACCAAGCAGGCTCACCTACATGTCACCCAATGGCAGGTGTAAACACCAGCTCCAAGGAGTGGGTATCTGAAGGGCAGCTTCCAAGCGCCCAGACAAGTGCCAAGGTGTGGAGTGGAGATAACTCCAATGTCCCAAGTTGGCTGTCCAGGAAGAGAGGGACAGCCTGAATTCATAACCTAGAAGAGTGAGTGTTCCAAATGCCTAGATATATATCTGGGCATGGAGCAGAGGGGGTTCCAGTGTACCTAGGTCTCCACAGGAAAAGGGAGAGTCAGCCCAGGCTTTTCCTCTAGGCAAGTAGGTACATTGAATGCTTGGAAGTATGCCTGGGTGTGGAGCAGAGATGGTACTGCAGCACCAAAATCTACGCACAGAAAAGGAGGAGAGACTCAGATTCTAATCCAAGAAAGCCCCTGTGCCGAATGCCCGGAATTCTGCCTGAGTGTGGATGGAAGAGGGCGCCACTGCTCCAAGATTTCCGACCTGGAGAGAGGGATGACCCAGGCTTCTAATCCAGTCAAGATGGTGGGCTGAATGGTTGAAATTATGCCTGGGCATAGAGCAGAGAGTACCACTGCACTAAGATCTCTTCTCAGGAAGGAAGGGGCAATTCAGGCACCTAATCCAGGTGGGCAGGTATGCCAATTGCCTAGAAATATGTCACCTGGCAAGAAGTAGAGTAATTGCTGCAGAACAGAGGAACTGCTGCTACAACTAGGTCTTTGCAGGGGAAGGGAAGGGCAGCTTAGGCCCCTATTTCAAGGAAGCAAGTGCTCTGAATGCCTGGAAATATGCCCAGGCATCGAGCAATGGGGGTGACACTAGATTAAGTTCTTTGCAAGGGATTAAAGATATGGCTCATGCTCCCAATCCAGGTGAGCACAAATGGGATCCACCTCCCTCCCACTCCTCAGTATTGGTGGGGAACACGCTTCTGACTAAGTAGCATAACAGACTGGGGCATCCAGCAATGACATATGCAGATGGTCCCTAGGCCGCAAAGCTGTTTCTCCTGGCCACAAATCACCCTGCCCGGGATAAACCATGGCTTCAGCAACTGTCTTCCCACTCCAATCCAGTGAAAGGCGATAGCACAATTTTAGCACTTACTCTGGGGATGCACTGCAACAGTCACCACTCAGTTCTGGCTGTGGGGGGCTTTTCCCCCACTACAGAGCAAACACTCCAATTTCTGGGCAGAGATTAAAATATCTATGGTGGCCACTACAGCTGGGTTGTAAAACACTGACAGACTTTGCATGAGCCTGAATTGAAAATGGCATCCTTCTTTCAGTCCCACATCTAGGAAAAATGCCTGCAGATGATTTTCTTGGAGTCTTTTCCTCCCATTGTCTCCTGGCTTCTCCCTAGGGTAGCTCCAGGGCTTGGGAGAAACAAGGTGCTCACTAAGAATTTGGTTTTCAAAGAGTATATAATAAAATGAAAATATTAAGTTTAAAAGGCCAATACCACATAGAATACTACATGTAAAGTATAATTTGTACTTGCTTATGTAATGTATATTTGCATATATGTATATATACAGATTTATATTATATATACAGGTAATAATTACATTAGGGAAATAAACAGTTTACACACTCTTATAATATATATATATATAGATTTTGGCTTTGTACTTTCCCATACCTTCCAAATTGTACTTATATGATTTTTACAATTAAAAAAACACATTTTATAAATTTGAACAAAGAGATCATGAGAAACAACAGGGAAAAACAAGTCTCTCAGTGTTTTTTGCATATATATGTGTCAAATTCCAAGCAAACTGACATGAAAGGTGTATATTTAGTGTCTCCTACACCACACTGTTTCATCAATATTTTAAAAAAATTTTCCCATGAAAATGCATATCAACTCATGTAATGAAAGCCCTTCAAAAATTTCACTGGGAATAAAACAAGTGCATGTATATTTCAGAAATGTGAAAACTTGGAATGAGCAGCTGGGACTACAGGCGCACGCTGTCACACACAGCTAATTTTTTGTATTTTAGTAGAGATGGAGTTTCACCATGTTTCCCAGGCTGGTCTCGAGCTCCTGAGCTCAGCAATCCATCTGCCTAGGCTTCCCAAAGTTCTGGGATTACAGACATGAGCCACCGTGCCGGCTGGAAACAGTTTTTAAGGGTGAATAATACTCCATTTTCTGTATATAGCACATTTTCTTTATCCATTTATCATTTGATGGACGCTTAGGTTTCCCCCACATCTTGGCTATTGTAAATAATGCTACAATGAACATGGGAGTGCAGGTATCTCTTTGAGATTCAGATTTAAATTTCACTGTGACCAAGGAGTTAGGGTCACATTTGGCAAGCAAGTGAAATAAATACCTTTTATTGGAAAAATCATTTGCAAATATTTCTTCCATTCTTTAGATTGTTTTCTCATTTTGTTGTTTCCTTTGCGCTGCAGAAACCATTTAGTTTTATGTAATCCCACTTGTATCCTTTTACTTATGTTGCCTGTGATTTTGTTATCATATTCATGAAATCATAGCCAAAGCCAATGTCAAGGTTTTCCCCTATGTTTTATTTTAGTTTTATGGTTTCAGGTCTGATATTTAAATCTTAAGTCTGTTCTGAGTTTATTTTTGTGTATGGTTTAAAATAAAGGTTCAATTGTATTTTTCACTTCTTTGTATGTGTATATCCAGTTTTCTCACCACGATTTTTTGAAGAGACTGTTCTTTCCCCATTGTGTATTCTTGGCACCCTTGTCAAAAATCAGTTGAATGAATATGTGTGGATTTATTTCTAGGTTCTCTATTTTGTTCTATTGATCTCTATGTCTGATTTTATGCCATTTGTAATATATTCCATAATCAGAAACTAAGATACCTCCAGAATTTTTCTTGCTCAAAATTCCTTTGGCTCTTCAAGAACATTTGTGTTTCCATATAAACTTTAGGAGATATATATATATAAATTAAATATATACTTACATTTAATATATATTCAATAATAAATATATATTATATATATATATATTTCTATGGAAAAATGTCATTAGAATTTTGATAGGGATTGCTGTGAATCTGTAGATTGCTTTTGATATTAAAGACACTGTCACAATTTTAATTTTTCTAACCAATGAACACAAGATATCTTTTCACTTATATGTGTCTGCTTTAAACTCTTTCTTCATTTTGTAGTTTTCAGTGTACAAGTCTTTCTCCCCATTGGTTAACTTTATTCCTGAGTATTTTCTTCTTTTTGATGCTATTGTAAATGGGATTGTTGTCTTGATTTCTTTTCCAGATAGTTTCTTGTTAGTGTATAGAAATACAACTGAGTTTTATGTTGATTGTGTACCCTGCATTTTACTAAATTCATTTATTAGTTTCAACAATTTGGGATGGCATCTTTAGGGTTTTCTACATGTAATATTATGTCATTTATAAATATAGATAATTTTACATCTTTCTTTCTAATTTGAATGCATTTTATTTCTTTTTCTTGCCTAATTTCTTTGGCTAGGATCTCTAGTGCCATGTTAAACAGAAGTAGCAAGCATAGGCCAGGCACAGTGGCTCAAGCCTGTAATCCCAGCACTTTGGAAGGCCGAGATGGGTGGATCACAAGGTCAGGAGATTGAGACCATCCTGGCTAACAAGGTGAAACCCCGTCTCTACTAAAAAATACAAAAAACTAGCCGGGCGAGGTGGTGGGTGTCTGTAGTCCCAGCTACTCGGGAGGCTAAGGCAGGAGAATGGCATAAACTCAGGAGGTGGAGCTTGCAGTGAGCTGAGATCCAGCCACTGCACTACAGCCTGGGCAACAGAGCAAGACTCCATCTCAAAAAAAAAAAAAAAAAGTAGCAGCAAGCATAAATAAGCTTGCCTAATTCCTGGTCTTAGAGAAAAAGTTTTTAATTTTTCACCATTGACTATAATGTGAACCTTGGGCATTTCGTATATGACCTTTATTGTGTTAAGGTAAGTTCTTTCTATACCTAATTTATTGAAAGTTTTTAATCACAAAATTGTCTTAAATTTTTTCTAACATTTTTTCTCTCTATTGAGATGATTGTGTGATTTTAATCCTTCCTTCTGTTAATATGGTGTATTTATTAATTGCTTTGTATATATTAAACAGCCCTTGCATCAGAGAGGTAAATTCTATTTGGCCATGATGTATGGTCTTTTTATTGTACTATTGGATTCAGTTTGCTAGTATTTTGTTGAGGATTTTTGCATCTATATTCATCAGGAATATTTGCCTGTACTTTTATTTTCTTGTGTTGTCTTTGCTTTGTGTTGTTATTAGTGTGATGCTTGCTTAATAAAATGAGTTTGGATATGTTCCACCTTCTTCTATTTGAGAGAAGAGTGTACAAAGGTTTGACATTAATTATTCTTTCGTATTTTTTAGAATTCACGTGTGAAGTCATCCTGCCCTGGGCTATTTTTTGAGGGAGAGGTTTTGAATTACTGATGCTTCTTTTTTTTATTATTTGCCTGTTCAGGCTTTCTATTTCTTCTTGATTCAGGCTTGACAGGTTTTATGTTTCTAGGCATTTGTTCATTTATTATAGGTTGTTCTATTTGCTAATAAATAATTTTCATGGTAGTCTCTAATCTTTTTATTCCTGTGGCATCTTTATTATGACTCTTCTTATGTTTCTGATTTTATGTTAGCTTTCTCTCTTTTTTTCCCCCCATTGGTTAAGGGGTTTTCAATCACATCTTTCAGAGAACCAACTCTTTCTTTTACTGTTTTTTTTTTTCCTACTGTTTTTGTAGTCTCTATTTTATTTATTTCTGTTCTGGTCTTTATTATTTCTTTCCTTTTGTGAATTTTGCATGTAACTTCTTCTTTTTTAGTTTCTTAAAGTATAAAGTTGTTTATTTCAGATCTTTCTTTTAATGTAGGCATTTATTACTATAAACTTCCCTCTTAGTACTGTTTTTGCTGAATCTCTTGTGTGCTTTTATAAAAGGTAGAAACACCCTCAATATATAAAGAGGTGAAAAAATGTACTACTTCTGCTGGCAAGGAAGTTCTAGTGGGATTAAATTCTCATTACTTAAAGTCACCCAAATTCTCTGAAGGTTCCCACATTCTCTTAACCAAAGTTACATATTTCTCTTGGCACGGATGTGAATTTTGAACCTGTTTTTTTTAATCAATCAGAGCTGCAGCTGCAATATATGTGGCACTTAAAAAAATAGAAGAAGCTTCTTGATTTTCTGACAAAGCCTTGCATTGGCCATTTAAAATCTTTAAATTTTCACTTTATCATCTTTCCTAATTAGAAGGAATCAACCCATTCCATAGTCTTGAATTTCCTATGGCCCTTAAACTGTCAAATGATAATATCCAGTATGTCTACAGAACTTTTGCATCTTTCCACCCACCTTTCCTAGTAACATAAAAAAAAAACTTTGCCGAATCTTTTGACGTGATTTTTCTTCCTCAACTTCTAACTAGAATTCCATAGCCCTTGAACCCATTCAAGTCAGAAACCATCAATTCTTTATTTAGATTGTACTAGGCCTCTAATGTCTTCATTGCTGCCTGCTATCTTAGCTGGACAAAATAGAATACATTCTTGCTAGTTTAAGAAAATAATAATTTAGTAAAATATATACACTAGAGAATAAGACTTGGATTATACATGGCAGAAAATGGCCAGAAGAAACACTGGTGACATTGTTATAAAACTTGTTTTTCAGTCACTTGGAAGTAGTAACCTCTGATAAGTCATTGTGGTATAAGTCATTATTAACTCTATTTCACTGACAGCTAAATGAATGGATTTTTTTTCTTATTTCAGGACACAGAGAACTATTTAAAACATTCATTCTGAAGTATAACGCACTGTGTAATTCTGTATAAAATATCTATCAGAGGTTTCAGAAGAGAAACAGCCAAAAGACCAAAACTTCTTCACCCATCTATTTGATCATATTTCTTTCTTCTGCCTGCAAGTTTTATGTGAGTACATCTACCTGAAGAATCTTAGCTTCAAAGGAGTTGAGGAAGTGCTATTTTGTTTATTTGTTTGTTTCTAATTTTATAGTCTCTTGAATATATAAAAGAAAACTAGGAGGTTAGAATGAAGACTTAAAGAATACTAAATATGCCCAGGTTTCTCACTTTAGATATGGCTGTGACTTATAACCCTCCTTGTATGACTTGAATGCAAATAATCTGTCTTGGGGATAAAAGACATGATGAGGAAGAATATGATTAATGACCTAACATTTCAGTTTACCAGATAAAGCACTTTTCCCCTCAGTTTGCCTCCAGATAGTATTTGGTATTCATTTTCTAACACAGTTGGAACTAAATTATACCAAATACAAAAATGTACAAATCTAAAATAGTATGAAAAATGTATGATCAATTGTGCAGCCCAAGAAAACTCTTGAAAAGATAAACTAATTCTGAAATGAATGATGAATTTTATACACAATTATACAGTGCATTTTATTTCAAAATAAATGTTTAAAACAGTTCTCTATGTCCTGAAATAAGAAAAAAAAATCACCCATTAATTTAGCTGTCAGCAAAATAGAATTAATAATGACATATCAGAATTATATACATTGTTTAGAGCAATGATTTCCTGGCAGGAAATTAATGATGAGCTAATTTTAAAAAGTACTGCAAATGATTAAAAGACTTTGTCAGCATTGTCTATGGTACTCTGTCATTTTGCTTATGAATTTTTTGTATATTGTACTAGGACGCCAAATGGGATTGTTACTGACTCAGTATCAGATGTCTCATGTTATGATCCCCAACAGCTATGAGTTGTGAGATGACTTGGGAAGGGATGAGCAAAGAGGTGGTCAAAAATTAATTTTGAATTATTTAGATTATCTCCTTTGAATGTATAAAGGCAGTAGTTTTTTGTTTTTTTGGTTTTTTTTGGTTTTTTTTTTTTGAGACGGAGTCTTGCTCTGTCGCCCAGGCTGGAGTGCAGTGGCCGGATCTCAGCTCACTGCAAGCTCCGCCTCCCAGGTTCACGCCATTCTCCTGCCTCAGCCTCTTGAGTACCTGGGACTACAGGCGCCCGCCACCTGGCCCGGCTAGTTTTTTTTTGTATTTTTTAGTAGAGACGGGGTTTCACCGTGATAGCCACGATGGTCTCGATCTCTTGACCTCGTGATCCGCCCGTCTCGGCCTCCCAAAGTGCTGGGATTACAGGCTTGAGCCACCGCGCCGGGCCTAAAGGCAGTAGTTTTGAAAAATCAGATGGGGAGGAATTTTTTTGGAAGAAATTGCTAGTACAGTGTGAGTCTGACCCTTTCCTGGCAGTCATAATAGAGGATGCTGCTTCAGTCTTGTTTTTAACCCAGTAAGAAAAGGTTCAGAAGATCATAAAGGGATCTTGGACTGTTTTCTTTGACATCTTGGGGGAAAGGGAACACAATGAGTGGTTCCATACTCATGGCTGAGAAACCTGAAATCCTGCAAAGATGATTGGCTAACCATCTGATTGACTGAGGGGAGATGGCTGTCTAGGAAACAAGATTCTCTTCAGAGATTTCTGGGCAAATGATGTCAGAATATATTCCTTTTAGTCTTAGGTAACAAAGATAATTTATCTGGAGCTGCTTTAAAGGGACTTTGTCTAAGACAGTTACCTGATGAAGCACCGGAAGAGAATATCTATGTTGGATCTATTGTTGGAAACCAGAAATTGAGAGCAAAGAGCTAAGATGCCAAATGGAGAACAGAAGTGTTAAGAAATCTACAGAGGAATTATCTATGTTAATGGAGAGTCTCCAAAAACCTCACAAATTCAACCTTAGTAGAATTGAGCTCCAAGCATCTTCATTGTCTATTAAAAAAAACAGAAACATATTAACGTCAATAAAATAAATCAGTTCCTGACTTGCCTCCTTTCTGTTCCTCCACACTCCAACCAAAGAAAATGAGACTGAAATACTAGGAGTGACTTGAGGCCTAGAAGAAAAGCAACACTAGTGTGGAGAAGAAAAGTGATCATGCTTCTTCACCTACTTCAGACTTCTGTATGAGAAGCAGCCTACACTGAGGGAAATGAGAACCTTGAATTTTTAATGAAGTCCAGAGATGTGACTATACACTATACATCAGACTTTTTTTTTCTATATCACAAATAAGCAAGCAAATGCACATTTTTACATCATTTGCATAATAAAAACTCATGGTAAAATAAGTAAAATAACTAAATATATATATGGTAGAAATTGAGGCTTATCAGAATATTGGAGCTCAAAATTAAATAATCTTTTTTACTTCATGGTATTTTTATATTTGAATGTTATCTTAAAAAGATATTGTATTTTTGTCAATAAAGATGTTTTGGAAAGTTTTACACCAGATATCTTGAGAAACATGAAAACATGCCTCTATTCTCTTTATGCTGTAAGGCGAATCAAGAAGAAAAAATGAATTATACTGCCAGTTATTTTAACTATAATTATAGCAAAATTCTGTGTTTATATTAACTACTTAACGATGAATTCCCTCAGCTAAACCAAGTACCCTGTTTATAAACTGCTACAACAGTATGTCATTTTACTTTGAGACACGTATTACAACTATAATAAAATAATTATAAAGTTACTCATTTAATATCTCCCTCCCTTGTGGCTCTATAAGGCTCATTTTCAAATATCATTAGGAAATAAAAATGTATATACTTTACATAGGTTGAAGGCATCGTTGCATGCATTATCTCATTCATTCTTCATTATAAACTTGTGGGAACTTTTTAAAAAACTATATTTAAAGAAAACTAAAAATTACAGCATTTAACGGGTTCGCTCAGTAGTATATAAAGTAATCACTGAATCCTGTGCCTATAATGGTTTTTCTAAATGTATTTCATATTCATCCTCTCCTATGTAATTTCATTGTTATAATTCTCGTTTATTATATCATATCATGTTTACCAAATTTACATTTACGGTAAGATCCCTGGTGCCTCTATAACCTATTTTTAAATACACCTTTACAGGGTATTTCTTTTTACAAGTTCAGGATTTTTGCATGTGTGTTACTATGGGTAAATGTGAAAAAGGGAGAAAGTTTACAATACGTTGATATATTTTGGTATTTTGGTATTTTTTTAAGCAAAATAACCTTGTACTTCTCAGCAACTACTTCACTTACAAATGAATCTGTTTCTTTAATTGCTGCATTTTACTAAAGAATATTTCCTTTAGTGTTCTGCAATGCTCAACTGCCAAACTGCTAACCTTACACAAATTACTCCATAAATTACATGTAAAAAATACCTTGTGTAGAAAATGTCCTTCCTGTTGGTCTAGTACAAGGATGAATGTCACAAGTGCAAACACAAGACAAGCAATATTTTCCTCAAAGTAAAAATGCTCACTTTCCGTCAGCTCTTGTTTCTGTTACCAATGTGGGTCATTTCTGGTCTGGTGTAATCATGTTATTTGTTATGAACTGGATGCTTGTGACTTTCCCAGATTCACATTTTCATATCCTAAACCCCAGGTATTGGTATTAGGAGTTGTAGCCTTTGTGAGGTACTTAGGTCATGGGGGTACAGCACTCATGGATGGCATTAGTACCCGTATAAAGGGGACAGCAGAAAGCACTCTAGCCCTCCTTCCCCCATGTGAGAATGTAAAGAGAAGTTGGCAACCAACAACTTGGAAGAGGGTGCCTGCCAGAACCCAATAAGGCTGACCATGCCCTCTGATATCAGACTTCTAGCCCCCAGAACTGAGAGGAATAAACGTCTATTGTGTATAAGCCACCTAGTTCACCATACCTTTTTATGGCAACCTGAACTAACTAAGATATTATTTTAGACTTAATTGAATTACTGTCTACAATTCCTGCAAAAGAATAAAAAGGTTGAAAATAGTTTTTTTGTATTAGGTGGAGACCTATAAAAGAAAAAAAAGACCATTACCAAACAAACCCTTGCTTTGATTGTAAGAGAGATGAAGAAAAGTGTGTCTTTCCTGCCTTGTCATGGATTGAATGTTTGTTGTCCTAAAATGCGTATGTTGAAGACTTAACTTCCAGTGTGGCCATATATGAAGTTGGAGAATCTAAGGAGGAAATGAAGGTTAATTGTGGTCATACAAATGGAACCCTGATCCCATAGGATTTGTGTTCTTATAAGAATAGACAACACAAGGCTTGTTCACTTTCCCTCTATGCATCAAGAAGAGGTCATGTGAACACACAGGGAGATGGCATTCATTTGCCATCCATGGAGAGTGCTTTTACCAGACACCAGCCATATTTTCCCCTTGATTTTGGACTTCTGGTCTCAAGAACTGTGAGAAAATAAATTTCTGTTGTTTAAACCACCCATTCTGTGATATTTTGTTATGGCAGCCCTAACAAACTAATACGTGCCTCTTGACCTTTGAGTGTGTGTTTTTCAACCAATCTGACCCTCACATTATTGACTCATTAACATAACGTCTGTTCCCCCCGATCTTTCTGAAGGAATTATTTCAATGCATGTAAAATTTAAATTGTGTTAATAAGTTTTGTTCAGAGAACATTGTACTCAGTAAGAATCCAATGACAAATAAAGGACAAAGCCAGGAAACAATGCCAATTTATGACTCAGAAGTATAGGTATAAGGGAAGAATTGGTTATCAGCTCCATTAATTTACATTTGTACACCACATTTCTGAAAGTAAGACCCTGGGTTATGATAATAATCAATTATTAATTTGAATGAACCACACATGAATGAGTTGGAGCAGAAGGGAGTGAAGATAATTTGTCCCTAACATGGGGGCAGTTAGCACTTACCTAAGCTTGCTATGATTAGAATTAACCATGTACTTATGAAAAGAAGCCATATGGGAACCTAATTTGTGTTTGAATAAAAGAAAGTGACTGTAGTGAATCCAAGTAATCCTTAAGGTGCCAAAAAATTGTCCATGAGAGGAAATACACACCCTGGAATGAGAATAGAGAGCAGGAAAAGCACACTTAATAGATTCAGGTATGTTTTCAGTGTTTTATGTATTATGACTATTAGTTTTTTTTAATCCCTTCTATCTTGAAAGTTATATTACCTAAACCCAAAGCATCTCTTTTACTTGTTAGATAATCCGGAGCTACTGGGAATACCACATTGGTTAACAAGCAGTAGTCTTTCAGCTCCATATATTCATAACTCTAAGCATCACAAGCTAGGGCTGTGGCTCTACAGTTACTGTTAGAGAGGAATAAAAGGCTACTGAAAGCAGAAGGCAAGGAGTAAGACTTACTGCTTCTGGTTGCATGCTGTTCCTCCTAGTTGACCCCCTTTAATGGCCCTGCAACATAGCAACCACAGCTAATTCTAGACTTCAACCTGAATGCAAATCTATAATAGATTTTAAAAGAAGGGAAGGAAACTCAGCTCCTAGGAACATGTTCTCCTATATTCTAGATACTATAATCTCAACCTCTTCCATTTATTCCTCTCATTCAGGGGTCAAAAGAAAAAATGCTCATCATCACTAGCCATCAGAGAAATGAAAATGAAAACCACAATGAGATACCATCTCACATCAGTTAGAATGGCAGTCATTAAAAAGTCAGGAAACAACAGGTGCTGGAGAGGATGTGGAGAAATAGGAACACTTTTACACTGTTTGTGTGACTGTAAACTAGTTCAACCATTATGGAAAACAGTGTGGCGATTCCTCAAGGATCTAGAACTAGAAGTACCATATGACCCAGCCATCCCATTACTGGGTATATACCCAAAGGATTATAAATCATGCTGCTATAAAGACACAAGCACATGCTTATTGTGGCACTATTCACAATAGCAAAGACTTGGAACCAACCCAAATGTCCATCAATGACAGACTGGATTAAGAAAATGTGGCACAGATACACCATGGAATACTATGCAGCCATAAAAACGGATGAGTTCATGTCCTTTGTAGGGACATAAATGCAGCTAGAAACCATCATTCTCAGCAAACTATCCCAAGAGCAGAAAACCAAAAACCACATGTTCTCATTCATAGGTGGGAATTGAACAATGAGATCACTTGAAAACAGGAAGGGGAACATCACACTCCGGGGCCTGTTGTGGGGTGGGGGGAGCGCGGGGGGATAGCATTAGGACATATACCTAATGTAAATGATGAGTTAATGGGTGCAGCACACCAACATGGCACATGTATACATATGTAACAAAACTGCACATTGTGCACATGTACCTTAGAACATAAAGTATAATAAAAAATATGAAAAAAAAGAAGCTCAAAGTACTAAATGTATGTCATCTTTGGAAATAAGGGTAAATACATGTGTTGTTCAAAATTTAAAAATAAATATTTTTATTAAAAGCCCATACAGTAAATACTTGAGGTTCTGAAGGCCAACAGGCATCATCAATATTAGTATGTAGAAGTTTATATAAAAGTTAATCAATGTTTACATTGTTCTTAGTTTGTCCTAAAAATGAGGTGACTGTCTGGATTTGGCCCACAGATCATAATTTGGTGATCCTTGCCCTGGTCCTCAGAGTGTAGCTGCTACCTTCATTTACTATTAGTGTGGCATCTTAATTTTTATTATATTTCCCTTTTTCCTTTCCTTTCTTTCTGACTGATAAACATAATATTGATAAACATGCTTTAATTGTACCACCCATCTGCTAAAAAATATCTGGGATCCTGAGAAACAGAAAGGCATAAAAGGGGAAAAATATGGAATGCCATTGTGAAAAGTTCAATGAGAAAATCACTTACTTTAATAAAAATAACTATTGTATAGAACTTGGCAAATAGAAATGTTTTATATTTTACTTATAGAGAAAAAATCAGAAAGCTCATATATTATTTCCTTTGATGTCCATTATTTCTACATACTTGAGAAAGAAAACCTAGATGAGATGAGATTTTGATGCTATAATCTTAGGTTGCTGAGAGTTGCCTTCTGAAAGAAAATTACAGAAGAAAGTAGTATAAATAATCAATACACACATTGTATAAGTTTGAGACTACATTAAGATTAATGGAGAGCTAGAATGGCCACTATCTTGACTAATAAAAAAGAGAAGAGAAGATCCAAATAAACACAATTAGAAACGAAAAGGAAAATGTTTCCACTGATCCCACAAAAATACAAATAACCATCAGAGACTACTGTGAACACCTCTATGCACACAAACTAGAAAACCTAGGAGAGATAAATTCCTGGACATATACACCCTCCCATGATTGAACGAGAAAGAAATTGGTTCCCTGAAAAGACCAGTAATGAGCTCCAGAATTGAATCAGTAATAAATAGACTACCCACTGAAAAAGAAGCCCAGAACCAAACAGATTCACAGCCAAATTTTACCAGCTGTACAAAGAAGAGCTGGTACACCATTTCTACTGAAAATATTTCAAAAAATCAAGGAATAGGTACTCCTTTCTATCTCACTCTGTAAGGCTAGCATCATCCTGATACCAAAACCTAGCAGACACAACACCAACAACAAAAACATGAGGCCAATATGATCAGCATTGATGCAAAAATTCTCAAGACAGTACTTGAAAACTGAATGCAGCAGCACATCAAAAAGCTAATTCACCATAATCAAGTAGGCTTTATCCCTGGAATTCAAGATTGTTTCAATATATGCAAATGAATAAAAGTGATTTATCACATAAATAGAACTAAAGCAAAAAACACATGATTGTCTCAATAGATGCAGAAAAGGCTTTCAATAAAATTTAACATCGCTTCATGTTAAAAACTCTCAATAAACTAGATATTGAAGGAACGTGACTCAAAATAATAAGAGCCATGTATGACAGATCCATAGCCAACATCATACTGAATCAGTAAAAGCTGAAAGCATTCCTCTTAAAAACTGACAAAGGACAAGGATGCTCTTTCTCACCACTCCTATTCAGCATACTATTGGAAGCCCTGGCCAGAGCATTCAGGCAAGAGAAAGAAATAAAGTGCATCCACATAGGAAGAGAGGAAGTCAGACGATCCCTGTTTGCAGATGATATGATCTTGTATCTAAAAAGCCCCATTGTTTCTACCAAAAGGCTTCTTAAGCTGAAAAAAGAAAAATCTCTGTTTGCAGATGATGTGATCCTATATCTACAAAGCCCTATAGTTTCTGTCAAAAGGCTCCTTAAGATGAAAAAAGAAAAATCTTTAGCAAAATTTCAGGGTACAAAATCAATGTACAAAAATTATTAACATTCCCATACACCAACAATAGCCAAGCTGAGAGACAAATCAGGAACACAATCCCATTCACAATTGCCACAAAAACAATAAAATACCTAGGAATACAGCTAACCAGGGGGGTGAAGGATCTCTACAATAAGAATTATAAAACACTTCTCAAATAAATCAGAAAGGACATAAAAAATGAAAACATATTCCATATTTATGGATAAGAACAATCAATATCATCAAAATGGCCATAATAGCCAAAATAATTTACACATTCAATGCTATCCCTATCAAAGTATCAATGACATTCCTCACAGACCTAAAATAAACTCTTTTAAAATTCGTATAGAACTGAAAAAGTACCCAAATAGCCAAGGCATTCCTAAGCAAAAAGAACAGAGCTGGAGGCATTACATTATCTGACTTCAAACTATAGGACAGGGCTATAGTAACTAAAACAGCATGGTACTGGCACACAAAAAGACACATAGACCAATGAAACAGAACAGAGAGCCCAGAAATAAGGCTGCACACACACAACCATCTGATCTTCAACAAACGACAAAAACAAGCAATGGGGAAAGGACTACCTATTCAATAAATGGTGCTGTAATAACAGGCTAACCATATGCAGGAGACTGAAACTGGACCCCTTCCTTATACCATATACAAAAATCAACTCAAGATGGTTAAGACATAATGTAAAACCCCAAACTATAAAAACCATGAAAGACAACCTAGTCAACACTGATCTGGACATAACAACTGGCAAAGATTTCATAAGAAAGATGCCAAAAGAAATTGCAACCAACAAAAAAATTAACAATTGAAATCTGTTTAAACTAAAGAGCTTCTGCACAGAAAAAGAAACTATCAATGGAGTAAATAGACAACCTACAGAATGAGATAAAATATTTGCAAACTATGCATCTAACAAAGATCTAATTTCCAGCATTTATAAAAAACTTAAACAAATTTACAAGAAAAAAACCCTATTAAAAAGTGGACAAAGAATGTGAACTGATACTTTTCAAAAGAAGACAAATATGGAGCCAACAAGCATATTTTTAAAAGCTCAATATCACTGATCATTAGATAAATGCAAAGCAAAACCACTATGAGATACCATCTCACATCAGTTAGAATGGCTATGATTAAAAAGTCAAAAAAATAACAGATGCTGGTGAGGTCGAAGAAAAAATGGGAATACTTATACACTGCTGATGGGATTGTAAATTAGTTAAACCATTGTAGAAAGCAGTGTGGCAATTTGTCAAAGAACTAAAAACAGAATTACCATTCAGCCTAGCAATCCCATTACTGGATATAAATCCAGAGGAATATAAATCATTCTGCCATAAAAACCCATGCACACAAATGTTCATTGCAGCACTATTAACAATAGCAAAGACATTGAAATCAACCTAAATGGCCATCAATGGTAGATTGGATAAAGAAAATGTGGTACATATATACCATGGAATATTATGCAGCCATAAGAAAGAATAAGACCATGTCCTTGGCAGAAACATGGATGGAGCTGGAGCCATCATCCTTAATAAACTAAAGCACAAAACCAAATACTGCATGTTCTAACTTGTAAGTGGGAGCTAAATGTTGAGAACTTATGAACACAAGGAAGGGAACAACAGACACTGGGTCTACTGGAGGGTAGAGGGTGGGAGGAGGGGGAGGAGCAGAAAAAATAACTATTGGGTTCTAGACTTAGTGATGAAATAATCTGTCCAACAAACCTCCTTACATAAGTTTACCTATATAACAAATCTGCACATGTACCCCTGAAGCTAAAATTAAAGGTAAAAAATTAGCAAATATAATTTATATGTTTCTTCAACAATAGTTCTAAAGTGTTGCCTATATAACTGTTTTATTTTGCACATCTGTTGATAGAAATATAAAAATTCACAGTTTGAAATATAGACTTTTAATTTGGGTAGTGAGATTATTATCTATAATTTTACTTCAAAATAAGGTACTGGCATATAGTCAACATCTTTTACCAGTGTATTTATAAGGTGAAGTTTCACTATTTGGGATAAAAATGTGTGTTATATAGTTCTAATATAGTTATATACTTCAAAAAGAAACAAAACCACAAAAAAAAAACAGTTTTATAAAACTATTTTGTCAGTTTCAGAATAAAGTGAAGTGACAGTGTAATATTGATTTAACATTGTATCTAATACAATGGAACTATCATTACATCTATTTAATTACACTGGCCAATTATGTAAAGAAGATAAATATCCACTATCTTTCAAGCTGTTTGGACAACCATGGACACAAGGAAAAGAAAGCTTTTCTGGGATGATCCACTGAGTTGGCAGTCCTCTATCTCATCTGCATGTAATGCTCCTGAGCATCATAGAGAGAGCTTTCTGGACATAATACTCACACTTTCTCTCAGCCTGGGAAAATGTCAGCCAATTTAGCTTCAGGCACTTTAATGTACAATCATACTCAATGATGTGAATATACAGTCTATAATAAAATGAAAATAGACGAGTTATGCTAGCAAGCGTCAATCCAGATTGCAGTCATCGTGTTACAAACAAGTTAATTATGTTCAACCCTGATATATAATAGATAATATATTAGTTACATGTATACTTCTTTAAAATGTATTATAGCATATGGATTCTCTTTTAAGCCGCCCTTGTAAGAATACAGTCATACTGTGTATTAGCTTCCAAGGGATGCCATTAAAAGGTGCCACAATCTGGATGGCTTAATAAACTGAAATTTGTCATCTGAAAGCTCCGGAAGCTAGAAGTTCAAAATCAAGGAAATGGTAGGATTTGGTCCTGAGACAAATTAGCAAATGTAAGAAGCCATGTTTGCTTATATCTGCTGGCCGGCATAATTTCCCAAAACCCCTGACTCTGTGATGACATGCAGCTCTCTGGAAAGATGCTTTGAAGACAAAACAGGATAGAAAACAAGTCCCTCCATGTCTCTTGCCTGAGTCACTATATTCCTTAAAAGATAAATAAGGCCGGGCGCGGTGGCTCAAGCCTGTAATCCCAGCACTTTGGGAGGCCGAGACGGGTGGATCACGAGGTCAGGAGATCGAGACCATCCTGGCTAACACAGTGAAACCCCGTCTCTACTAAAAAATACAAAAAACTAGCTGGGCGAGGTGGCGGGCGCCTGTAGTCCCAGCTACTCGGGAGGCTGAGGCAGGAGAATGGCGTGAACCCAGGAGGCAGAGCTTGCAGTGAGCTGAGATCCGGCCACTGCACTCCAGCCTAGGCAAGATAGCCAGACTCCGCCTCAAAAAAAAAAAAAAAAAAAAAAAAAAAAAAAAAAAAAAAAGATAAATAACCCCAGTCCTTGTCTTTTCCTACACATAAGATAACATCTGACCGAGTTAGTGATTATGTTTCTGTAAATTATAACCAGATGTACTTCTGCACCCAAACTTAGACGTAATTGTGCATACTGAATCTTCATCACCTATGTATGAACTGTGAACTGAAATACTGCATTGGAGCAGTCAGATCTGATCTCTCCGAACAATTGCTCCCAGGCTGTAGGCCTTGGTCTATAGTCTTCATTAAGACTTCTGAAAAAAACTAATGTTAATTATTTAAAAGCTTGATTTTTTTCCTCTTTAATTTGGCAGTTTCTTCTGAGGGCTGTGAGGAAAGGATCTCTTCCAAGTTCTCTCCTTGGCTTTTAGGTGGCCGCTTTCATGTTAACATGGAATTTTCCCTGATATGTGGCTGTGTCCAAATTCCCCCCTTTTATAAGGATACCGTTACATGGGATTAAGTTTCCACTGTACTCCAGTATGACCTCATCTTAACTAATTACACCTGCAATGACCCTATTTCAAAATAAGATCTCACTCTGAGACTCTTCAGGTTAAATTCAACCTATGAATTTTGGGAAGAAGGAGAATACAATTCAGCTCATAACATAACGTCTGTTGCAGCATCCTAATATAAAGGAACACAATGAGATAATACATTACCAGTGATGGATGCATATCTCCTGTATTCACAAATGTTCCAAGTCTTCATGCTTTTGCTATGATGACTATAGTGCTTTTAATAATATTAAGTAATTGATGGAACAGTGGTCAAGCATAGAGAATAACAGTAAGGATCAATGGTGATTGAGAAAGAAATAAAATACGCCACAATGTGATGGTGATGCAGCACTAATGAGGAAGCGTATTTTACTAAATGTTCTCTATTTATGGCTACAAAAATGTACTTTATGTGGCACTAATATGTTCACATTTAGTGTCCAGAGTAAGGCACCTTTGCCAACCATCATTAAATAACAAGAACTTAATAAAGGCTGACTAAATAAAAAACATATTTTCAATTATATTTCAAATGGTCCTAGAAATTAAGCGATGCACTAGAAGAGAAGTTTAAAACTAGCTAATGTTTTAAAATTAGATTCTCTTAGCTGAATCACTACTTTAAAAGTGTCTAGCTACTTAGTGTTTCATAATGAGAAAAATTATGAACACAAAATACCTTTTGCTTTAACAAATCTTTAATAATGTTTTAAAAAATCAACACCTGTGACTCACGGAGGTGACTGATTTAACGCAAGTCAGTGCCTTAAAAACCACATTAAGTGTTTGTGTTTTACAATTGCATATAAATTGGTTTTATTTGGCAGGGTACTCTTATTAAAGTTCATTTGTGAAAATCGTACACTGCCATATTTTCTGCTTCTACAACCCTCAAGGATAAACCTTTTGTGTTTTCTAGAAAAGACCATATGTACATAAATTACTCTGTAAAAATCAATCATTTAGAAAGTACACATTAGAAACTTAATTATATGTTGATACACTTCAATTGCAAAGCTACATCATACAAAACTAATGCTGATTTAGTGTTATCAAATTAAGAACAGTTCTTGTGTTCCTAAAGATTAGAATGAATCTTTTAGCTAAATTTTTTTTTTAATTTCACACAGGTTATAAGTCTTTAAAATTAACAGAGATCATCAGTAAATTTAATCATTCCTTTATTTATGGGTCTATGAACAAAATGAATGGACTCATTATTTCTTAAGGTAACAAAGAAAATATGCCCTTTAAAAAAAGCTTAGTGTGGGAAAATGAATTTAGAAGTTACAACATATAAATTGAGGAGCTGTTATTCCAAATACCATAAATACATTAAAGATATATGTTGACAAATACATTATTTATATTTCATAAGCCACTATGAGACAAAAGGTAGGCATTATAAAGAAGGATATATTTTCTGGTAAATTTGGCACACTGTGATAATATATGCAATAGTATTACACTGATGATAATTGAATGCAAAATATTGAATAAACAAAATCTATGAACATTTTGTGTGTGTGGAAGAGAGAATCAACTCACCACTACAGAAAATCATTATTATAACAAATTCTCACAATGAAAATTTTTAACTAAAGGGAAATAGATATGCATATAAACATTTGGCTTGCCTTGCTAGAATAAATTACAATTCATTCCCACTTGATAAAAGAGACCTTTTTTTGTTTTCCTTTCCTTCTTCTTTTTCTTTCAAAACCAAGAAAATGCCAGGTAATAATTGTAAAAGAAACAATAGTTATAAATCACCCTCATACCTCTGAAATAACTGATTCAAGCGAGATCGTCATTGGATGCTGAACACTAGAATTTGAAGAGCTAATGTGAACTGGTTAATTGCATTGTCTCAGAGTATTAAATCAAATTTTACTTGCTAACTATGAAGAAGGAAAAATTTTACATTTGCAATGGAAAAATCCAGTGGTTGCAACCACAACTGTTGAGTAAAAAGTACATCATAAAATGGGGAATAATTTGACCTTCTGTACAATATAATATGATATAACATGAACTACACTATCCTCTATGGAACATCCTGCAAAAATTTCAATCTGAATTTTCAAGCCTTTAGCAGTAATTTCTAATTTACTAGAAATACAGGAAATACAGAAACAAGTTAGATGACAACAGTTAGACAAATTCATACTATGGGACATTTTATTTCAGTACAACTAGCCTAGTCCCCTCCAAAAGGCAGTGCCATCAGAAAGTAAAAAGGTTTGGGGGGAAATAGCAGTTGTCAGTGTACTTCTCTACCCTCTTGCCTTTACATATTTTGTGTGTGTCAGTCTGTACAGTATGCCAATTGTGAGCACCAGTTTGGCTTCCTGAGACCTTTTTCTTGCCCCCAAGGCACAATTTGCTGTTTTTCATGAGAGTGACAAGTATCAGGGAAGTAATGTTTGGGGAAGAAGTCCTCAAACTACAATTGACTAGAGTTAGATTAAAATATTCTCTCGTACTTACCATCTGGGTAATAGACAGAGGATACTTAGAGGTGTTTGCTTTCTCTTCTGTGGCTTCCAGAGTTTCCCTGGAAAGATAAGGCTCAGACACTCACAGTGGTAGCTGACTTGGTTATGCCAATGTACCTCCTTTGTTGTTGTTTTTTGTTTGTTTGTTTGTTTGTTTGTTTTTGAGACAGAGTCTCGCTGTTTGTTGCCCAGACTGGAGTGCAGTGGTGCAATCTCGGCTCACTGCAACCTCTGCCTCCCGGGTTGAAGGGATTCTCCTTGTCAGCCTTTCGAGTAGCTGGAATTACAGGAGCCCGCCACTACGCCCAGCTGATTTTTGTATTTTTAGTAGAGACTGGGTTTCACCATGTTGGTCAGACTGGTCTTAAACTCCTGACCTCAGGTGATATGCCCACCTCGGCCTCCCAAAGCCAATATACCCTTTATTGGCTGTCTTTTTCTTCTCTCTCTCACTTCCTCACTCCCTACCTGTGTTTTCTTCACTTTCCTAGTAATTACTTATGCTTGAGTCATCTGTTCTATTTCTGGGAGAACCCAAGCTAAGACAGGGGCTGCTTCTTGATCAAAGTTGAATCCAGAAATATAACAAACAAGTGCATGAATGTTATTTGGAATCTGGTTAAAAACATGGTAAGCAGTATATTGGGAGAGAGGCATGTCATGATATCTGCAACACAGTTTCCCCTGGTTCCACAATAATTAAATAAATACATTGAGATATACACACACACACGAGATATAGATACATCTAAGACAGATGGCAAATTGCTAAGAATATTTAACACAAACATCAACAAATTATATAAGAAAATTTGT
Organism: Theropithecus gelada; assembly: GCF_003255815.1. NCBI lineage: Eukaryota > Metazoa > Chordata > Mammalia > Primates > Cercopithecidae > Theropithecus > Theropithecus gelada. Next base: position 70,070,554 of record NC_037680.1, on the reverse strand, counting down.
ATTGAAGAAGAAACCTAGTGATGATAATAATTTTAGTGTTAATATAACTTTATTCACCTTAAGAAAAAGTTGTTATGTGTCTGTTCTATGTACAGAGCCATGCAGCATACTGAGAGCAAAGTGCAGAACCAGACAGGCAGCCCTTGACGTAGTTTACAATATCTTAGAAGAACCATGCTGTAGACTACTAATTGCACATTTTGTTTTTTCAATTAGAGTTGCAGTAAGGGCAATAGGAGATGTGCAGAGTGTGAAGGCAACGTGAATGGAGGGTAAGGTTTTCTCAGGTGACCAGGGGAGGTTTCTTTGCAGAATCAACATTTAAGCTAGTAGCTGAAGGAGTGTGGAAATTAGCCCAATGTGTGTGTTCTTTGGTGTGTGTGTGTCTGTGTGTGTGTGTATGAGAGAAAGAGAGAGATTGTGTTGTGTACATGTGCACAGGAGTAGAAATCACCTTATTTATAAATATCCAAAATTAGAAAGAAAACAAGTATTTTCAAGGGAGTAAAAGACAGCCAGTGTGGCTGAAGTATTTATTTTATTTGGGGAAATATGCAAGGTAAGTTTCGTGAGGAAGGCAGAGGGCAGATTATACACAGATCAACGAGTGCCTTTTAAACTATGTTTCATAGCACTGTAGCTGTAATGTGAAAACGACAAGAGGGTTAAATGGAATTTGGTGTCTGTGCTTGTATTAAGAATGCCTTTTTATCCCAATGTTTTTTATTCTGACATCTTGGGGCCTTGTTGACATCAGAGGGACTGCCCTTCTGTGGTTAGCTTACTCACTCAGGAGTTCACCTTCCATATGCAAACCAACCAATCTGAAGCTCATAGTCCAAACATCTCTTATCAGGCTCTTACAGGGCTTTCACATTTGGGTCACTATTTTATTTTCCTAATTGCCCAGGACCAGGTACCAGACAATTAGAGGGATACTCCACACCCCAGAGCCTGCTGACATTATTCAAATTAACCTAAACCTACTTAGTCTGCTTACCCTGCCTTGTTTATTTCTTCCTCTAAACAATGAGGGATCTTGCAGTGCTTTCCCTGTCTCCATCTGCTTCCTAACTGACCCTGGTGCCTTTCCTTGTGATCTCGCATGCTGTGGCATGGACACTCCTCTTGGGAAGTGTAAGTAAGGAACTATCTTCTCAGTGGCAATTGTCTCCTGATATGTTGGCCTCATCATACCTAAATAACAACAAAATCTACATTTTAAAAATTGTTTTTTAAGCAAGTGTATAAAAGTATTTGATGCTGGAACAGTAACACAAGGATGTTAGTGAAAAACAATAAAAATTGACTGACATTTGTTTAGTTTTAAGTATGAAGCCAGTGTTAATCTCCTTGGTTTAACAAATATACCATTCTATAAACTGTTAATATTAGGAAAATGTGACTAAAGTGTCTTCGGGAGCTCTCTGCACTTTCTTCGAAACTTTTCTGTAAATCTAAAATTATCCTTAGATTAAATTTAAAAAATCAACTTTACAGGTAAAGAAAGCAAGAGTGGATGTGGAAGTACTAGCTAGGGTCTGTAACAAAAGGAGAGAGGTGTCATTAGGTTAATGTCCTTAAGGATGGGTTTGATGTCAGCATTCGTTTTCTATTGCCCATTTCTCACACAACTGCACAGAATAAATAGGTACTGAGTTACACAATTGGTGAATTATAACCATTGATTCATATTTATAGCTTGATGGAATATAATTTAAGAATAAGGATTTAGTCTCTTTCTGTTTTTCTCACTTTGGACAATTTTGAGGCACATATTCCACTATATTTGCCCTGAAACTAAAATTTCTTCCCTGGTAGCCTTGTCCCAAGTCTACTTCATTAACAGCCTGAAACCATAATTCTCCAATCTGGTGTTTATCAATAAAATGGTGATACATTTCCTTCTGCCTAATCCCAAACTCTGCTGTGAAATAGAGAAATCAAGTACTAGCTCCTTTAAATCCAAACCAAAGCAGAAAACAAATAGGGAAGGCATATTTTTTAAAGAATTCAATTTCTATTGTTTCATACCTGTCTGTAACTCAATTCCCAGAAGTAGAGTCCATCATTTTAATAAAGTTTGAGGAAGATTTAAATTGTAAATCCTGCTGAAACAATATTCTTAGGTGCTTCCAAATTACCAAGAAAAAAACATTATCCTTTATTTCCACCAACATCCCAGAAGAAGTTTTAATAAAGGAGAAAAAAAAGGGAGTCCATTTTTTTCATTTAGTTCAGTTTTATTCGTGTGTGGCTACACACTGACTGAGAGTGAATAGAGATATTGCCACAGTTGGTCATAAGGATTGGGCAGGAGGGAAAGAACATTTATTATCACATTTCATGTTTATCATTTTGGCCAATGACTCTCAATCCCAAGTGACAAAATACGCATTCTCTTTCAGGCTGTATGCTGGCGAATCATATAAACTACCCATTTCAGGTAGCCTTGACTTTAAGGAGTGTGAATAATAATAATTACGTTTTTATCCCATCTTTACATGTGTCCTGTTGAAATACATATTTGTTGCACATACTCATGAGGAATGTATGCATTTATCAGGGCTAATTTCCTTATTGTAAGTCCAGTGAAGTTATTAAAAAAGATTAGGAAGCATTATGAATTTTTAAAGTTTACTTATGAAGGAAATTTAGAAAGAAAATAATGCATCATATTCCTTTAAGTCTTGAATTCAAAATCCATGCCCTCTCTCTGCAGAGAAAGAGGATAGTTGGCTTTCCGAGATAGAGAAAGTGCTTGCTTATCTTCACTGGACAGAAATACTTCAACACAACACATCCCTGCCTACCAATACACTGTAGCATGCAACTCAGCATGGCATTTGGTTTTATGATTTATTTCATTGTAGTCCAATATATAGCTACAAATTTATATACTGGGAAGGCAAATAATTACATAGGTAACATTTCTCATGTAAGTTACTTTTATAATGAACTCACTTCGCTTAAATGAAATTACATTCATATTAACCATTTCTTTAAAAAATTGGATAAAATATAAACATTCAGTTTTATTTCACAGAGCACCCAAGCAATACTTCAATTTAAAAATGATTCAATTGTATGATAAATGAACTTACTGAAAATTCTTCACAGAAAAACCTGTTACATATGGAAGGAAAAATTTAATTTTTGTCATTTAAAAGTCATATCTAAGTATATTTCCTACAACACTGTTTCTCTGTATATACTAATTTTTATTTACAAATTATAGTTTATTTTGCTTTTCAAAGTAATGAAATGCCCTCATCTATTATAAGGAGAAATTTTTTGTACATTCTTTATTTTAAAGTTTTTCATATGTTAAGTATTAATTATTGCAACCAGAAGTTAAAAAAAAGGCAGTGTAATTATTATCTTCCTGGAAGCCTAGCTGACCTCTCTGACTTGGTCAAATTCTAAATTATTAAGAAAATATCACATAAACTTCCATCAGGTAAAAATTTGCATTTACTCTGTACTTATTTGATTAATATCTGATATTACAGATTATAAGCTCCATTAAGGTACTATTTTTATGACTATTTTATCCTTAGTATTTTGCACTATGCCTAGTATATAAAAGATGCTAAAAATCTTGTTAAATAAATTAATCTATGACTCTTGCACTTAAAATGTTATTAGAAATATGCTCTACTTGGTATGAAAAAAATTCTAAACCATTCAAAACATGCTTAGCACAGTTCATAACTTTAGTCCAGTAAGTATTTAGTCACTTTATTGCTGCATACTTGCTTGATTTAACTCTAATTAGAAAATTAAAAAAACAAAAGTTTATAATAATGGCAGTAAAGATTTATGCAGTGCTTAAACATTTATTAATGCTTAGTATTTATTTAGTACCTTGAACTTTGGTATGCATTTACAAACTTTCTATTATTTATTCCTCAGAATAGCTTTATGACGGTGGAATTCTAGCATTCACTTAATCGATGAATAAGTTTAGACTCAGAGATATTAATTTTACTATTGTTATACAACCTGTGGTATTCGAATTCATATTCGAGGAGATTTAACTCCAAAATTAAACTTTCGTTAATCCACTATGTCTTATTGGCCCTCCAACTAAACTAAGACAGAATATTTTAATAGTCTTTAGAATTCTTTAGGCCTTAATATTCAATTATATCTTTCTTACTCAAATGCAATCGGATCTTCCAACGAATCCTTCTTAACTTTCTGTTTGGAACTTGGAAAAAATGAATAGCTCTGTGTGTGTGTGTGTGTGTGTGTGTGTATGTAAACACCATTTTTAATATATATATATATATAAACCATTCAACATATGCTTAGCACAGTATATATATACTATGTATTATATAGTATATGTAATGCATGTATAATATAGAATGTATTTTATATATATAATTCATAGACCAAAATGGATATAGGAGTATATGAGTTTGTGTGTATAGATACACATAACTAGCATTTAATTTAATTATATTAAGACAATTTTATTATTACATTTAATCTTTTGATACGTGTAGACAAAATTTGGTATATTATGAGCATATACATTATATCAATTACATAAAATGTAATCAATATGTATTTTTAAATGAAAAATGTCAAAACTTATGAAACTTTGTTTGGAGTGGTATATCAATGATCAACATCTTATAAAATGACGTATTTCACCTAAATTTTTGCTTTGGCCTTCCTCTACGTAACTAAAGCAAATTTCCCTTTTTCCTATATGAATCATATTCCTGACACAATGATCTGAAAGCTGATCAGCTCCTAACTCCCCCATACCTGTCAGTTTTCCAACTTGTTGGGTTCTACTTAAAATTTCTTCCCACAAAATCTGAATTAAACAAAACTAATGCATTGTGAATCATTCTAATGTGTGTATTACTTATACCCCTAATTATAGGCATTGTAATAATTATACTTTCTCTAATAAACTCTTTTGCTTGGAAGAAAAACAAAACAATGGCTTTCACTTTACACAACTACAAATTAGAGACCAAGAATAACCTTTCACATATTCCAGCCACTGCAGTCTGATTTGCAAATGGGGGTCATGAATCATCTAATCAGACAGGCTTCATTTGAAATGACACACACTACACAGCATTCACAATGCAGATCTTGGTTGCAGAGGTTCATAGGCCAATTGATTTTTCTCTGTTGTTATTGTTCATGTCAGTCAGTGGATTTTTAGACTTAAAAAGAAAACAGGAGTTATTCTAGCTAAATAATGTTGTTAATCATATATATTTATCTGTATACAGCAAATTAAAGCCTAGATAGAATTTCTACTTTTAAGGAGGTCGAGGGGCAAACAGTGGGAGAAATAATAAAGAGACAATAAAGAAGTGTCAACACTTTTTTTAAACATTGCTGAACCTTTACAACTGTGCCTGTTTTCTTTAAAATATTATTATTTAACCAAGTTTCTTAAAAGATTTTTTGCACTATTTTTTATTTCTGGTAGGTTTATTTCATTCTTGGTTAGTCACTTCACCTGATTTCAGAATCATATTAGTATAACCATTTTTTAGTCTTCATGTAGTCTTTGCTTCATAGTATAGTAAATAAGAAATGTATGTTCAGAAGGAGGTGGGGCCTGGGAAAGAGTAAGATAAAAGGGAATTTAGGGAAAAATGGTCATATATATATATGAACAATGTATATATATGTATTATATATGTATGTATTATATATATGTATTATGTACATGTACATTTGTTCATGTATATATAAGTACACGTATACACGTACATACACGTATATATACTTATATAAGTACACGTATACACGTATATATACTTATACATGTACTACATATATAAGTATATATACATATGTGTATGTGTTTGTATGTGTATATACACATACACATGTATATACATATACATACACACACATATATATATACACTGTTTATTGCTTATTGTATATAGCTTGTTCAACAAAATCATGGTTTTTTTTTTGTAAAGGATCATTCCCTATTGCTACCATGTTGTTCGAACAACAGGTGTTCAATTCAGGATTAACCCTAACAAAGGCTAACAGGTATTTCTTTTTATAGTTTAAATATATGTGTGAAGAACATGAGTATAGATTATATTTCATTTGGATTAAAAGTTTTGAAATGAACTATTCTTCAGAAAACTTTTTTTCATTATTTCAAATGCTGAGCATAATTTGATATTTTAAAACATTTTGTTAGTGTTTAAAAACATTATAATCATAATTTATGAAATGTGACCCCAGTGTATAAATTGGATATGAATATATATTTCTGAAATATATAATAGTACAATGCATATTTTATATAATCCTTTGTTAACAAATATGATCTTTACTTTTCTATAAATACACCCTTATGGTTTTCTTTCTAATAGATGTATAAAATATAGTTTTTATGTACCACACAAGAAAATATAAAATATTTAGTAAAAATGTGAATGTCAGTTCCAATAGAAAGATTGTATACAATAGACAACCAAGGGTTTTGTCTTAAAACGCAAATTGTGTGTGTTTGTGTGTGTTTATATATTGTCATCATATCCTGATATTTTGGATATGATGATTTATATGTTACTATCCTATCTTAATATATCATCACCCTAATATTTTCTATATCATTCATTAAAAATGATAATATTTAAATAGTTCAATGGATAAAAACAGTGGGTTGTTTTTGGTGGAACCCCATGAAAAACTCAATAACAGCCTCTCAGTCCCACTATTTGCCTAAAGGGCTGAGAACATGCCATCTTAAGAACACACTTACAAATCTTCACATGAGTTAGAAATCTCTGCTATAGATACATTTTCAAATGAGAAAGGTATTTGGAATTAAAAAATACTTTATGATATTAAAAGAATTATTTCTTATCACATATATTTATTTTTGAAAAAAAGTAAATGTTCTATAAATACAAATCCAAAGTAAGTTTTCTTAGAGGTTAAAAAGTGGCATACATTTTGTTTAAAATCTTATATTTCATGGACAGACAAAAATATAATTACATTAAGTCGATGGCACAAAAATGCTTTTTGACATGTTTTAAATATTTAATTGTCATTTGTAAAATATTATCAGAGGATTTTGTTTAAAAAAGCTTCAAAAATGTAAATTTATTATGATAAACGTGCTAAATTGATTTGGGATTTATACATTATTATTATATATCCACAATAAGAGTTATAAAAGTATAATTTACCATATGATCAATCTATTTTAGTACCAGTCAGAATTTCATTTCTCTATAATCAATATTGGTGCCCCTTAAGAAAAAAAATTATGGCATATAAACAGATCTGATGAGTGTTTTAAATTGCATATATATTTCAAAAAATATTCTTACTAATTTTTTTAGAAAATGAAGCATTAATATGATCTAAGGTTCTTATTCCTTAATGGGAGTACTCATCAATATATTGGCAAAAAGCAATAAAAGCTAGAGGATAAGCTAATTCTAAAATACGTCTGCTAAAGAATATATTTTTTCCAGATTTTGAGTATATGCCAGAATACTTTCTGTAAAAAAAGATAATTCAGGCAGGCCACAGTGGCTCATGCCTGTAATCTCAGCATTTTGGGAGGCTGAGGCAGGCAGGTTGCTTTAGCTCAGGAGTTAAAGACCAACCTGGGCAACATGGTGAAACCCCGTCTCTACAAAATATGCAAAAAAAAAAAAAAATAGCTGGGTGTGATCAAAAAATAGCGCACACCTGTGGTCCCAGATACTCAGGAGGCTGAGGTGGAAGGATCACTTGAGCCCAGGAGATCGAGGCTGCAGTGAGCTGAGCTGTGATCAGGCCACTGCACTCCAGGCTGGGTAACAGAGAGAGATCTTGTCTCAAAAATTTAAAAAATCAAAGTTTATAAACTAGAATTGTTTTTATAATTATTTGTGTAACCACTACTATGTAACTATTTTAATTACCAAGTACATTTGACTTTTTTTTTTTTGGAAGACAGGATCTCACTCTGTCACCCAGGCTGGAGTGCGGTGGTGTGATCATAGCTCACTGCAGCCTTCAACTCCTGGCCTCAAGTGATCCTCTCACCTCAGCCTCCCAAGTAGCTGGGATACAGGCATGCACCACCACACTTAGATAATTATTTTTTTAAATTTTTGTAGAGAAGGGGTCTTGCTATATTTTTCAGCCCTCAAGCAATCCTCCTGCCATGACCTCGCAAAGTGTTGAGATTACAAGCATGAACCACCACCCCTAGCCTGATACTTTTGAAAAATAGCTTTATTAAGATATAATTCACATTACAGAAAATTAACCTTTCAAAGTTTACAATACACTGACTTTATTGTGTTTACAAAGTTACATAAACATCAAAACAATTTAATTTTAGAACATTTTTATTACCCCTAAGTGAAACCTTTGGAACCATGAGTAGTACATTCATTATTCCCAAGCACAATTCTAGGCAAATACCAATCTACTTTATGTCTCTATGGGATTTCCAATTCTTCACATTTCAAATAAATATAATCAAACAATATATACTCTTTTGTGACTGTATTATTTCACTTAGTATGCAGTTTTCAATTTTGAGGCACATATAATTGTTAATTTTGATAACTAATATTTCATATGTGATACAACTCATTTTTGTTTATTCAGCTGATAAAAATTTGTGTTGTTTCCATTTGTTGGCTATTGCCAACAATGCTGCTAACAGCATTTCTGAACAAATATTTATGTGGACATATATCTTCTTTATTTTGGCAGAGCACATATCTGTATGTGGAATTGCTGGGTTGTAAGGTAACTCTATGTTTAACATTTTGAGGATTGCCACACAGTTTTTGAAATAGATTGCACTATATTACATTTCCACTGGCAATGTGTGAAAGTTACCATGTTTTTGTTTTTTTTTTTCATTTTGGCTATTTTAGTGAGTGTCAGGTGTCCTTGCTCTGTGGTGTTGCTTTTCTTTCTTTAATGACTAAAGATGTTGAACATATTTACATGTGATTATTAGTGATTTGTTTATCATTTCTGATGATACATTTATCCAAATTATTTGCTTATTTTTAAATGTTTTTTATTTGTATCAATTTAGAAGGTACAAGTGCAGTTTTGTTACATGGATATATTGTGTGGTGGTGAAATCTAGGCTTTCAGTATAACCATCAGTGGAATAGTATATATTGTACCCATTAAGTTATATCTCATCCCTCACCCCCTCCCACTCTTCTGCATTTCCCAGTCTCTAATACTACGATTCCACACTCTATCCATGTGTCCACTTTATTGGGCTCCCACTGCAAAGTGAGAACATGTGGTATTTGACTTTCTAATTCTGAGTTGTTTCACTTAAAATACAGTTCCATACATGTTGCTGCAAAAAACAAGATTTAATTTTGTATGGCTGAATAGTATTACAGTGTTTGTGTGTTTGGGTATGTGTGCGTGTGTGCACCACAATTTTTTAACTGCTCAAAATTAGGAAGTATTGGTCATGATTTTTTCAACTGCTCATTGTGATTTTCTCTCTCTTCCCTCTCCTTCTGGGATTACACTATGAGTATGTTGGTATGTTAAATGGTGTCCTGCTATTCCCTGAAGAGAATGAACATCAAAATCTGTTCTTTTGTAATTCTTTTAAAATATTTCTGTTCCTAAGAATGTATAGTGTTAATTGATCTATGGCAAAATATCTAACTGATATTTTCTCTGACAGTTCAAATCTGCTTTTGAGACCATCTAGTGAAATTTTCATTTCAGTTTTTATATCTTTAAACTTCAGAATTTCTATTTAGCTCTTTTATATAATTTCTATCCCTTTATTAATATTCTTCAATATTCTTTTTCAGTGAGACATTGCTGTCATCTAGTTTGTAAATTCTTTAGATAATTTTTCTTTTAGTCTTGGAACATATTTATAATAGCCATTTTAAAGTCTTTCTATAATAATTCCAACATCTAAGCTTCTAAAAAAAGTTTCAATTGACTACCTTTTTCCTGTATATAAGCCATATTTTTCTGTTTATTTTTATGTCTCATAATTTTCTGTTAAAAATTGGATATTTTAGATAATATATTGAAAAAACATAAAAATAAAACATATACACTTCACCTCAAGATTTGCTGGTGTTGCTGTTTTATGGATTAATTTGTGGTGTCACTATTTGTTTAATAACTTTCCTGTTCTAATTTTCTAAAGTCTATATATCCTGAGGGTTTCTGCTCAGGTAGGGTAATGGTCAGCTAATGCTTACCAGAGAGTTCCTTAAATACCTTTAACCAGAGTGTCTTCCATCCTTTATTGGGGGATGTGGACTGTGTGTTTGGACACACCTTCAACACTCCAGCAATCTATAAATCTATCTTATCATTTACTTTCTACTTGCCCAGATCCTTAAAATCAGCCAGAGTTGAGAGATTGGGGACCACTGAGTAATTTCTTGTACATTCACACAAGTCTGCACATGTGCAAATACTTCTGGATCTCAAGAATTATGTTAGAGCTTTTTAAAGCCAACTCTGGGCATCCTGTACTCCAGAATTTTCTTTTAAATTTTTGACAAGGCTCTTTTTTTCACTGCTGATATTGCAATCTCAAGCAACTGTGAAGTTAAGCAGTTGCCATTGATTGTTTTCAACAAATGTCCTAAGGGAATTGGGCTCAGAGTCAGATCAAATAAAAGCAATGCTCTGTTTATGCAGATTTTTATAGAAGCTGAAATACATGTCAAAAAGTCACAATGTTCTGTAGAGGACATCTCAACCCTGTCTTCTCCCTCTGCAAGTTGGAAGACAGGTGTTTTTCACAACTACCTTGGTTGCAAGTCTACTGGTTTTCAAGGGCACTATGGAGCTGGATGTGGGAATGGAAGAGAAAATGCTAGTTATAGTGTGACAAATTCTACTATTATTTTGGAGGTTCAGCAGTTTTTATTGAATAAATACTGCTTTATTTTTTCACTCTTAGGTGAATTTTCAAAGTTCTATAAACACTGACTTTGAAAAATTTTCCTAGCATTTCTGTTGCTCTTATGGAGCAACAAAATTACAGATATTGTCACTCCACTATTCCTGAAGTCCCGTCTCATGATTTCCTCTTATGATCATGAATCATATGCTGCCTTTCACATTTCTATTTTCTATTTTGGGTAGGTAGTGAAATTCTTAAATAAAAAGGACAACAGTTCAAATCAAGTTAATGTAGAACATTAATTTTTTGAAACACTTTCATTTGAGATTTTTAGCTTACTTCCTTAAAATGAGAAGTTGAGAAGCTGAGATGAAAATCAAACAGGCATTCCCTTCCATGTTTGTGAATATGCACAGCTGTGCAACGGAATCATGGTTTTCTCATCCTTGTAATTATTTTCTTAGTCCTATCTTCCTAAAGCTAACAAAAGCATAATTAATTTCTGTGTATTAATATTATTCTTTTCTCTTTTGGTCATCATTTCATCTAAGACACTGGACAATATGGCCTTTCTTTTCTTTCTTCCTTTGTTTCTTTGTTTCTTTGTTTGTTTGTTTGTTTCTTTCTTTCTTTCTTTCTCTCTCTCTCTCTCTTTCTCCTTCCTTCCTTCCTTCCTTCCTCCCTCCCTCCCTCCCTCCCTCTCTCTCTCTCTCTCTCTCTCTCTCTTTCTTTCTTTCTTTCTTTCTTTCTTTCTTTCTTTCTTTCTTTCTTTCTTTCTTTCTTTCTTTCTTTCTTTCACAGAGTTTTGCTCTTGTTGCTCAGGCTGGAGTGCAATGGTGCACTCTCAGCTCATTGCAATGTCCACTTCCCAGGGTCAAACAATTCTCCTGCCTCAGCCTCCAGAGTAGCTGGGATTACAGGCATGTGACACCATACCCGGCTATTTTTTGTATTTTGAGTAGAGATAGGGTTTTACCATGTAGGTCAGGCTGGTCTCGAACTCCTAACCACAGGTGATCCATCCAGCACTTAGCCTCCCAAAGTGCTGGGATTACAGGCGTGAGCCACTGCCCCTGGCCAGCATTCCCTAGTTTCAAACTGAACCTCCATTGCTAAAGACAGAATAAAAAAAGATAATTTGTAGAATTATGTTGAAAGCATTTTGACAATATGAAATATGAACGTTTCATTTCTTCTGGGGGATAGAAGAAAAACAATTATTTAAATAATAGTATAATAAATGTTAGAGAATACGAAAGTTTTAGTATGAAGGATGTGGAGGTAAAAGACATAAGCATAATGATGCAAGAGGAAGTGAAGATTATGAAATTGTTGTTAAACCTTCTATAAGATGCTTGTGATTTAACTTGAAAAATATGATGTAATGCAAGATATCTCTCTTCAACCTCTTGAAACAAGATGTGCTATTTTGATTTTGAACTATGCTTAATTTCCAGTATACTAGAAACTGTATACTAAGCAAATCAGTCTTAGGAAGAGTCATACTTTTACTCTCCATCAAAGCTTAGAGCTAATTCTGAGAAAGGATACAGACCACCTTTTTTTTTCTTTAATAACCTAACAGACAATATAATTAAAATACTTTAAAATAAGGACATGAAACTTTGTAGCAGCCTTGGGAGATATGTATTTTACATGAATTTGAAGTAGGACAGATTAAATTAACAATTAGAAAATACCTTGCAATTAATTATTAGATTGGCAATTTCCAAAAGTATTCTGAAATTAAGAATGCAGCAAAAATATTGAAGTCCTTTCAGTAACATTTGAATACATTTTATATACTGTGAAAGAGAAAAATTCTTAAAGTAATTGTATTAATTACAGTGAATATTTTTGCTCTTTTTCCAATGCCAAATTCTTTTGACTTGCATATCAAGCATTTAGGGGGAAATTGAAATATTGGTTACATTTACATAGAGTTCTAATAATATTTGCATATTTTAAACATAAGTGTAGGCCATATATTGACTTGGGGAGAAAGCTGTTTGATTTCTATTAATTTTTTTGGTATTGATAAATATATATTGATAGATGACTGCAAAGTTATGTGTATTACTTTAGTACATAGGAATGTTTTCACAACCTTTCCCACTAAACTTCCTTTTTATAAACTTTAAACTTTGCTAAGCATTATCAATTTTGATTTTCTATAAAACGTGCATTTTTAACAAATGTCATAGACATAATATTGCTTACTAAATCATTTTATCCTAGGAAAAAATGATGATGACATATAATTCACATACACACACACACACATAAAATTTAGAGCTTTCAGTTGAATACTCTCATCCATTAATACAGAACAAACTAAATTTGTGAACGTGGTAGATAGATGCTTCTCACAGAGGTGAGGAATATCTTTATTTCTTGATTAGAATTGTGAACTTGAGATAGATTAACACACAGGAAAATACTACATATTTCCTGAGAAACAGCATCTAATCTATTAATCTTAAATAATTTTCTTGTTTAATGGCTATCATTTTGGATTGGGTAATAAACTTGGAGGATGTGTAGGGTACCATTTAAGATTATCAGCCTGTTAATACTGACAGATACTAAATCCCATATTTCAGGGATTTCCTATTTAAACAATATTATTTCGATAGGAAATTGTTTTGTCTTTCAAAGCAACTTTAAAAAAATTTGTTATTTCCATAGGTTTTGGGGGAACAGGTGGGATTTGGTTACATGAGTGAGTTCTTTAGTTAGTGGTGATTTGTGAGATTTTGCTGCACGTTATCTCCCAAGCAGTAGACACTGAAACTAATTTGTAGTCTTTTATCCCTCACTCCTCTTCTTACCCTTTCCCCCTGACTCCCCACAGTTCATTGTTTCATTCTTATGCCTTTGCATCCTCATAGCTTAGTTCCCACAAATGAGTGAGAACATATGATGCTTGGTTTTCCATTCCTGAGTTACTTTACTTAGAATAATAGTCTCCAATCCCACCCAAGTTGCTGTCAATGCTATTAATTCATTCTGTTTTAGGGCTGAGTAGCATTTCATTTTGTATATATACTACAGTTTCTTTATCCACTTGTTGATTGATGGGTATTAGGGCTGGTTCCACATTCTTGCAATTGCGAATTGTTCTGCTATAAACATGTATCAGCAAATATCTTTTTTGTATAATGACTTCTTTTCCTCTCGGTAGATACCTAATAGTTGGATTACTGGATCAAATTATAGTTCTACTTTTAGTTATTTAATGAATCTGCATACTGCTTTGTGGTTGTACTAGTTTACATTCCCACCAGCAGTGCAGAAGAGTTCCCTGTTCAACACATCCACGCTAACATCTATTTTTCGGTTATGGCCATTTTTGCAGGAGTAAGGTTGTATTGCATTGTGGTTTTGTTTTGCATTTTCCTGATCATTAGTGATGTTGAGCATTTTTTCATATGTTTGTTGGCCGTTTTTATATCTTCTTTTGAGAATTGTCTATTCATGTCCTTAGTCCACTTTCGATGGGATTGTTTTTTTCCTTGCTAATTTGTTTGAGTTCATTGTAGATTCTGGACATTAGTCCTTTGTCAGATGTATAGATGGTGAAGATTTTCTCCCACTCTGTGGGTTTTCTGTTTATGCTGTTGACTGTCCCTTTTGACATGCAAAAGGTTTTTAGTTTAATTAAGTCTCAGCTATTTATCTTTGTTTTTATTGCATCTGTTTTTTGGGTTCTTGGTCATGAAATCTTTGCCTAAGCCAATGTCCAGAAGAGTTTTTTCAATTTTATCTTCCAGAATTTTTATGGTTTCTCACTGCATATTTAAGTCCTTGATCCATCTTGAGTTGGTTTTTGTGTAAGGTCAGAGAGAAAGGTCCAGATTCATTCTTCTTCATGTGGTTTGCCAATGATGCCAACAGAATTTGTTGAATAGGTGTCTTTTCCCTACTTTATGTTTTTGTTTACCTTGTTGAAGAGCAGTTGATTGTAAGTATTTAAGTTTATTTCTGGGTTCTCTATTCTGTTCCACTGGTCTATGTACCTATTTTTATACCAGTATCATACTGTTTTGGTGACTATGACCTTATGGTATAGTTGAAAATCATGTAATTGTGATTTGTACTTTTTGTACAAATTACGTTATCTGATTTCAAACTATACCATAAGGCCATAGTCACCAAAACTTTTTGTACTTCCAGATTAGTACTTTTTGCTTAGTCTTGCTTTGACTATATGGGCTCTTTGGTGGTTCCATATGAATTTTAGGATGTTTTTTCTAGTTCTGTGAAGAATGGTGATGGTATTTTGATGAGAATTGCGCTGAATTTTTAGATTACTTTTGGCAGTATGGTCATTTTCACAATATTGATTCTATCCATCCTTGAGTACGGGATGTATTTCCGTTTGTTTGTGTCACCTATGATTTCTTTCAGCCTTGCTTTGTAGTTTTTCTTGTAGAGGAACTCTTTCACCTCCTTAGTGTGGTATATCACTAAGGGTTTTTTTTTTTTTTTTTTTTTTTTTGACAGCTATTGTAAAAAGAGTTGAGTTTTTTATTTAATTCTCAGTTTGGTTGTTGTTGCTGTATAGGAGAGCTACGGCTTTGTATGCATTACTTTAGTATCCGGAAACTTTGCTGAATTATTTTATCAGTTCTAGGAGCATTTTGGAGGAGTCTCTAGGATTTTCTAGGTATACAATTAGATCATAAGCAAGCAGCGACAGTTTGACTTCCTCTTTACTGACATGGATGCCCTTTATTTCTTTCTCTTGTCTGATTGCTCTGGCTAGGACTTCCAGTATTATGTCAAATAGAAGTGGTGAGAGTGGGTATCCTCCTCTTGTTCTGATTCTCAGAGGGAATTATTTCAACTTTTCCCATTCAGTATTATGTTGGTTGTGGGTTTGTCATAGATGGCTTTTATCACATTGAGGTATGTCCCTTTTATGCCGATTGTGCTGACAGTTTTCATCAAAAATGGATGCTGGATTTTGTCGAATGTTCTTTCATCAAAAATGGATGCTGGATTTTGTCAAATGCATCTATTGAGATGATCATGTGATTTTTTTGTTTTTAATTCTGTTTATGTGGTGTATCACATTTATTGACTTTCATATGTTAAGCTACTCCTGCATCCCTGGTATGAAACACACTTGATCATGGTGGATTATCTTTTTGATAGCTTGTTGGATTTGGTTAGCTAGTAGTTTGTTAAGGATTTTTGCATCTGTGTTCATCAGGGATACTGATCTGTAGTTTTCTTTTTTTGTTATGTCCTTTCCTGGTTTCGGTATTAGGGTAATACTGGCTTCATAGAATTATTTAGGAAGGATTCCCTCTTTCTCTATCTTGTGGAATCGTATCAATAGGATTGGTACCAATTCTTCATTGAATGTCTGGTGGAATTCAGCTGTGAATCCATCTGCTCCTATACTTCTGTTGTTGTTGGTAATTTTTTAATTATTTCAATTTCACTGCTTGTTATTGGTCTGTTCAGGGTATCTAATTCTTCCTGATTTAAGCTATGAGGGTTTTATCTTTCAGGAATGTATCCATCTCCTCTAGGTTTTCTAGTTTATGCATGTAAAGGTGTTCATAATAGCCTTGAATAATCTTGTATTTCTGTGGTGTCAGTTGTAATATCTCCCATTTTGTTTCTCATTGAGCTTATTTGGATTTTCTCTCTTCTTTTCTTGGTTAATTTTGCTAATGGTCTATCAATTTTATTTATCTTTTCAAAGAATCAGATTTTGTTTCATTTATCTTTTGTATTGTTTTGTTGTTGTTGTTGTTTCAATTTCATGTAGGTCTGCTCTGATCTTGGTTATTTCCTTTCTTCTGCTGGGTTTGGGTTTGGTTTGTTCTTGTTTCTCTAGTTCCTTGAGGTGTGACTATAGATTGTTTATTTGTGCTCTTTCAGACTTTTTGATGTAGGCATTTATGGCTATGAACTTTCCTCTTAGCACCACTTTTGCTGTATCTCACAGGTGTTGATAGGTTGTGTTACTATTGTGATTCAGTTAGAATAATTTTTAAATTTCCGTCTTGATTTCTTTGTTGACCCAGTGATTATTCTGGAGCAGGTTATTTAATTTCTATGTATTTGCATAGTTTTGAAGGTTCCTTTTGGAGTTATTTCCAGTTTTATTCCACTTCGATCTGAGACAGTACTTGGTATAATTTCAATTTTCTTAAATTTATTGAGAATTATTTTATGGCCTATCACATAGTCTAACTTGGAGAAAGTTCTATGCACTGTGGAACAGAATGTATATTCTGTGGTTGTTGGGTAGAATGTTCTGTTACTATCAGTTAAGTCCATTTCTTCCAGAGTGTAGTTTAAATCTGTTGTTTCTTTCTTGACTTTCTGTCTTGATGACCTGTCTAGACTGTCAGTGAAGTTTTGAAGTCCCCCACTATTATTGTGTAGCTGTCTATCTCATTTCTTAGGTCTAGTAGTAATTGTTTTATACATTTGAGAGCTCTAGTGTTAGGCTCATATATATTTTGAATTGTGATATTTTCCTTTTGGACAAGACCTTTTATCATTATATAATGTCCCTCTTTGTTGTTTTTAACTGTTGTTGCCTTAAAGTTTGTTTTGTCTGATGTAAGAATAGCTACCCCTTCTCGGTTTTGGTGTTGATTTGCATGGAATGTCTTTTTCCACCCCTTTACCTTAAGTTTATATGAGTCCTTATGTTAAGTGGGTCTATTGAAGGCAGGATAGTTGGTTGATGAATTCTCATCCATTCTGCAATTCTGTATCTTGTAATTGGAGCATTTAGGCCATTTGCATTCAACGTTAGTATTGAAATGTGAGGTACTATTCCATTCAACATGTTATTTGTTGCTGGTATATATTTTTTTTTAGTTGTATTTTTATTTTATAGGTCCTGTCTGATATATGCTCTAAAGAGGTTCTGTTTTGATGTGTTTCCAGAATTTATTTCAAGATTTAGAACTCCTTTTAGCATTTCTTGTAGTGGTGGGTTGGTAGTGGCAAATTCTCTCCGCATTTGTTTGTCTGAAAAAGACTGTATATTTTCTTCATTTATGAAGCTTAGTTTCACTGGATACAAAATTCTTGGATGACAATTTTTCTTTAAGGAGGCTGAATACAGGGCCCCAATCCCTTCAGCTTGTAGGGTTTCTGCTGAGAAATCTGCTGTTCATATGATAGCTCTCGTTCTTTGCTTTATAGCTTATCTGGTGCTTTGGCCTTACAGCTCTTAAGATTCTTTCTTTCATCTTAACTTTAGATAACCTGATGACAATGTGCGTAGGCAATGATCTTTTTGTGATGAATTTCCCAGGTGTTCTTTGAGCTTCTTCTAATTGTATGTCTGTCTTTAGTAAAGCCAGGGAAGTTTTCCTTGATTATTCCCCAAATACATTTTCCAAACTTTCAGATTTCTTTTATTCCTCAGGAATACCAGTTATTTTTAGGTTTGGTTGTTTAACATAATGCTAGACTTCTTGTAGGCTTGTTCATTTTTTCTAATTATTTTTTCTTTGTCTTTGTTGGACTGAGTTAATTCAAAAACCTTGTCCTTGAGCTCTCAAGTTCCTTCTTCTGCTTATTTGATTCTATTGCTGAGACCTTCCAGAGCATTTTGCATTTCTCTGTATCCATTATTTCCTTAAGTTTCAATTATTTTTATTTATGCTGCATCTTTCACTGAAGACTTTTTATTCTAGTATCACTTTTTGTTTATATCCTTAAATTGGACTGTAATGTTCTCTGGTGCTTCCTTGATTAGCTTAATAACTTGACCTTTTGAATTCTTTTTCACGTAAATCAGGAATTTCTTCTTGGTTTGGATCCATTGCTGATGAGTTAGTGTGATTTTTTGAAGGAGTGTTAAAGAACATTGTTTTTTCATATTACCAGAACTGTTTTTCTGGTTCCTTCTCATTTGGGTAGTCTGTGTCAGAGGGAAGATCTAGGGTTCAAGGCTGCTGTTCAGATTCTTTTGTCCCAGGGTGTATTCCCTATACATAGTACTCTATTTTTCCTAGGGATGTGGCTTCCTGAGAGCTGAGCTGTGGTGATTGTTATCTCTTCTGGATCTAGCCACCCAGCAGGTCTACCAGGTACTGGGCTGGTACTATTGAGTGTCTGCACAGAGTCTTGTGATGTGATGTGAACCATCTGCAGGTCTCTCAGCTTTGTATACAGCACCTGCTCCGGTGGAGGTGGGAAGGGGTGTGAAATGAATGAACTCTGTGAGAATCCTTAGTTTTGATTGTTTAATGCACTATTTTTGTGCTGGTTGGCCTCCTGCCAGGAGGTGGCTTTTTCAAGAGAGCAACAGCTGTGATAGTATAAGCAGGATCAGGTGGTGGGCAGGGCGCTAGAACTCCCAAGAGGATATGCCCTTTGTCTTCAGCTATCAAGGTGGGTAGGGAAGAACCATCAGATGGGGACAGGGCTAGGCATATCTGAGCTCAGACTCTCCTTTGTTGGGTCTTGCTGAGGTTGCTGTGGGGCATGGGTTGTGGTTCCCAGGTCAATGGAGTATGTTGTTCCCAGAAGGATTATGGCTGCCTGTCATGTGTCATGCAGGTTGTCAGGGAAGTGGAGGAAAGCCAGCAGTCACAGGACTCACCCAGCTCCCATGTAATGCAAAAGGCTGGTCTCACTCCCACCATGCCCCCCTCAATGGCACCGAGTCTGTTTCCAGGCAGTGGGTGAGCAGGGTTGAGAACTTGCATCAGGCTACCAGCCTCCCAGCTGCAAAAGTAAGTATGGCCTTCATGCACCCCCACCTGTGGAATTAGCACACTGGTTCATGCCTTTCTCGATTTCTGGCCAGAATACTTTGCATTTGGTTGGAATTGTTACAACGTTCAGCTGGAGATTTCCTTCTCCCTGTGGCCTTTCCCAGTGCCTCTGGCTGTCCTCCCCAAGGGCTCCTGTGAGGCAGGGCAGAAATGGCCGGGGGACCCAGCAAGCCCACAGGGTTTTTCCCACTCCTTCCTCTACCCCTGTATTTTGCTCAGCTCTCTAAATTGAGTCCGTGCCAGGTAAGGTCACAATTTTCTCCCATGATCTAGACCTTCTGGTCCCCTAGTGAAGGTGTGTGTTCAGGGGTGGACAATCTCTTTCCCACTTCCACAACGTGGGCACTCACTGTATTTGGGGTGTCTCCTAGGTCCTGCAGGAGCAATTCGCTTCCTTTAGAGGGTCAGTGGGTTCTCTTGGCTTTCTTAGTTTATTCCTGCAGTTGTTCTGGAGCAAAAGTTCATAATGCGAGTCTCTACACACTGCTCTGTCTGAATGGGAGCCGCAATCTAGTCCTACCTCTTGTCTGTCATGATCCTCTCCGAAAGCAACTTTTTATATATATATATAAAATACATATACATGGAGACTGAAAGGGCACTTTATGTGTATTCAAATATATCTGCTTAAATTAATTTTAAAAGTATTATTAAATGGTAACTATGAATAGGCAGTAAAAAAGTTTTATATAAAAGTGGTGTTACATTACTTGAATGATAGCTTAGGAAAAAGTTGTGAATTATTAAAATCAACCAACTGGAAAGTATTTGATGTATTATTTTATATCATCAATCCTTTGAAATCTATTTCATTTTCTTTTTGAGTTATTCTAAATTGAAATAGAAAATGTAATATTTGCCTTTGCTTTGAAAAAGATATATGCTTAGTGTATTTTATTGGCACCAAAATTTATATCTGAAGTGAAATTTAACTTTTTGAAGTTTTAAATGAATAATACTGATGTTAAGGATGTATGTGATTATCCTATTTAAATGGAAATTGAAGAAGATACTATTGTTAATTTTATATTGAAAACTACACTTGTTGATGTTTTATTTTACAACATGAAAATATTATTCAAAATTATTATATAGCATAACTGAAAAATATGATAGTTCTGAAAGTAATTACCTGAAGGAAGAAATAGTACTGAGTTTTTAAGCACTAGTTTAATAAACTCTTTCTGACAGCCTTCAGAGTAGACCATCTGTCCCTCAAAAGTGAAAATAATAAAAACATAAATGTTTGAGTTTTTAAAAATCAAAACATAATTGATCAAAGCAGAAAAAATTAAAGTTGTCTTAAGATCCAGAATAGTTACTAGGTCAGCCAGACTTCATTGCCACCTGAGTGAATGTTCAAATCTATCAAGAGAAATAAACTCTCATTCAAAAGATATCTTTGTCAGTCACTTGTGTCTTTGCCCAAGAACATAAAACTTTAAGGCATTGAGGGTAGTTATAATTTCCAGTGTGAGATAGATTCATGAAGACTCACTAGGCTAAGATAAGATAGTCTCATTCTATATTCAAATTGTGATTATGGAGAAAATATATTCAGTACCTGTGGCAATATATTTTTAGTGCCAATTAATTAATGTCCTTCTTTATATGCCTCTCATGAGTTTGGTTGTCATGAGTCAGCCTCTGAGAGTTAGACTCCATGATATAGATTGCAACTATTCACAATTATTCTCCAACTCTTAGTAAACATGTGGATGTACTACAAATCCCAGTCTCCTACCCCCAACCTTTAGGGAGGCCATGAGATTGATCTTTGCCAATGAAATGGGAATAGTAGTGAGAAGAGGCATTCCTAGGGCCTTCGGCAGATACAAGCCGGTGTGTCCTTTCCACACTCCCTTTTTCTAAAAATGCCAGACACACAACACAAATAATATAAGCACTGAAAATTTCTATCATAATTTAAAATTTATGTAGATATACATGGAAAATTATATAATTATTTCCAATCTAGTAAAAATTCCAATAGTAATTTCTCATAGCTCATTATTTTTCTTCACCTATTAAACAAATCAGTTTTTCTTCTCTGTTCATCAGATATCTTTTGAATGTGATTTCAGCAATTCTTTATGAATGTTGCTATCTCCATTTAAACATACTTTAAATTGTATAACAATACAGGCCGGGCATGATGGCTCACTCACACCTATAATTCCAGCACTTTGGGAGGTGAAGGCAGGTGGATCACCACCTGAGGTCAAGAGTTCGACACCAGCCCGGCGAACTGGTGAACATGGTGAAACCCTATCTTTATTAAAAATACAAAAACCCTGTCTCTACTAAAAATACAAAAATTAGCTGGGCGTGGTGGTGTATGCCTGTAATCCCAGCTACTTAGGAGGCTGAGGCAGGAGAATCGCTTGGACCTAGGAGACGGAGGTTGCAGTGAGCTGAGATTGCGCCAGTGCACTCCAGCCTAGGTGACAGAGCAAGACTCCATCTCAGAAAACATATATATACACACACACACACACACACAGAGTAAAATAAAAATTACATAAAAATTAAATTTTAATTGCTTATTTAAATAATGTATATAACTTTTGAATACAACCATCCTTGGAGCCTGTTTAAATTTGTTTCATGCATCACTACATATGCCTCACGTATATCTAATATATCATCTTTTTAAAAGCTTTTTAAGCTGTGTTTCATTTTGACTTTAACTCTAGGTTTCAATTCTCTGAATTCAGATGTCCTTCTGATCTCTCTTTACATTGCCAGAGCATACGTCCACTTGCTTCAGAAGTATTCTGCCAAAATCCATGTTTATCTGCTGAACTCATTCTTTATTTCAAAATTTTTCTAAGACAGAAGTGCCTTTTTTCAGGCACTATTACTATGATGTAATGAGAAATACTAATATATTTTTCATGATTTAAACACTGACATTTTACCACAATTGTTCATTGGGAGTTTCCTCATTTAGGTCACACTCTTAAAAATGTCTAAATAATAAAAGTACAAGTGCCTTTGTGCATGGCCCAGAAATGAAAATAAATTTCAAGTTGGTTCTTCAAGTAGGTTAATTTTCAATTCATTTCATGAAGTAGTTTTAACTTGTCTTGTAATCTATCTTCCATAAGAAAACTCTCTATTCTGGCCCTGCCTACAGTCTCTGCTTACCTTTTTGCCTCTTAAGGTCTCAATGTCATTCACCTCAATTTATATCTGACTGAAACACTATGGTGTTAGAGTTGTAATATAACAATAGATATTTCTTACTAGATATCTAAAATCTTCCAAAATTCAAATATTAAAAAAGAAATCTTCTACTATTATATTTCTGTAAGTAACTAATAACGTTAATGAATATTTCTGAATACCTAATATGCCCAGATTCTATGCTATAAAATAATGGTAATAATAGTGGTAAAAAATTGACATCCAAAATAATAGTTCTTTTAATAATGAAAAGGACTATGGAATTCCACTTTTCTTCAGTTGGTATAGGAATAGTAGTATCAGCAAGGCAAGATGAATGTCCAACTATTCTACCGATGTAAAAATCAAGTAATAGTAATGGCACTTTGGGGATTTTGGCTCCACTAGAAAGTCTGTATCTTCTTTAATCAGGAAGGGTGTCTCAAGGTTTTTTGAATAACACCATTGGTGGGAATGTAAACTGGTATAACTGCTATGGAAAACAGTATGGAGATTTCTCAAAAAACTAAAATTAGAATTACATTTGATCTAGCAGTTCCACTACTGGGTATCCTCCCAAAGGAAAACAAAAGAATACATCAAAGGGATACCTGCACTCACATGTTTATTGCAGCATTACTCAAAACGGCAAAGATGTGAATCAAGTGTCCATCAATGGATTAATGGATAGAGTAATGTGATATAATGCTATATATTATTTAGCAATCAAAAGAAATGAAATCATGTCATTTGAAGCAACATAGGTGGAACTGGAGGTCATTATCTAAAGTGAAATAAGCCAGGCACAAATAGACAAATATTCCATGCTCTCACTTACATTTGAAAGCTAAAACTTTGAACATGTGGAGGGTTGAGAGAGGAAAAATAGATAAAAGAAAATGGGAAGGGTGAGTTGAGAGGAAGAAGAGAAGATGAGGAAAAGTGCGTACAAACACAGTAAGACAGAAGAAATAAATTCAATATTTGACAGCAGAATAGGGTGACTATACTTAACAAAAATGTATTTTCATCGGGTGATGGGCATGCTAAATCCCTCACTTGCTCACTATACATTATATACATGTAACAAAATCTCACATGCACACCATAACTTTATACAAATAAAAATAAAAATTAAGAGATAAAATAAATAATATTTTAAATTATTTAATGCTGACTCAGATTTCATAAGTGTGTTTATAATTTGGATTACCTTTTATATTTACCAGAGAAGGAGAATTTGCCAGTTATGAGAACAAGATTTCAGTCTCTGTAACTGTTACAGCCTTATCAGAAATAAATCAGTTGCCATTTTTGTTTTAGGCAACAACTAGGTCATAGTGACTTGCATCCTTAGCAACTTAATTCATGAAAATGAAGGGAGTTGGGCCACTCTGGGTGAAGTTCTGCTATGTTCTATCAGCTATGACCAAGATAATGGGGTCACATGGCAAAGAGCAGAGTACAGAAACATGAGCAGAAAGGAGCACACCAGCCTATCTGTAAATATTTACCTTTTCTTCAATTACAACTCACTACATAATGATTATAGTAATTCTTATTCAATCATTGGTGCTATGTTTGATTTGGTATTTAAATGTAATCACAGTTTGTGAATAAAATTGAAAAAAAAGGATCAATAACCTGGAAATCCTGTTTAGAGCATTTCCTGGTTACACTATCAATGGAGGAATTTTTAATTATTGGGATATACTTCTACCTATTTCTTGTATTCACTAAACCTTGTTAAACAAATGAGAAACTGTTCTCAGATTAGGAAAAATGCCATTAATAAATGTGAGCCAAGAAAAAACAAAATTCAAGCTCCAGCTAATATTTCTGAAGGCTCTAGGATTTTGAAAAATGTTTTGTAACCAAAATTGTATATCATGTCACCATTTGAGGGAAAACTCTGTCAGTGATATTTTTAAAATATCACTTGACTTCTACTAAATCCCATTTTGGGTTAAGCACTGTGTAATAATTATTGTTATTCAGTTCCAGAAATGGTTATCTTTATCTTCCTTGCAATTTCTGTCACTTGAAACTGCTCTGAGAGAAGAAGAGCCATGCTGGAGCCCCAAAACACATAAAAACTGAGATGATAACTGTGTTCTATCTAAATGTGTGAAGTTCGTGGTAATATTGTTATGCAATAGAGAGTAATATTAATAACAATATTAATAGTATTATTAAGAAATACCCTAGTTTCATAAAAATAATCATTAACAATGTATATCGTGGCAGCCATGAACTTGTTGTCATTAAAGTAAAACTTCCCAATAACTGATTTAAATTTGGTGGGTTCTTTATGTTCTATGTGAGTGAACCTACTCTCCTATTTGTACATTTGATATATATTTAAGTTTTATACAGAGGAAAAATCCTTTACATGTAGATTGCAATTCTCAAAGGGTTAAACTACAATACAACCTTCTTATTTAAAAATGTATCTTTGGCCTCTATGATGAAGTAGTTATTTTTTTGGATACAATGCCCCTACATGTAACAGTCTAGTTGTGAACACATTAATGATTCTAATCTGCTGTGTTTCAATTACTTCAGTGTTTATCAGTTTTCCTCTAACAATGAAAGGTAGAATCAAAGAATCAATGATCAGGACAATTATCACTTCATTATAAAATTTTAGGAGTCCTTAATAATGATGTTCAGCACTTTTGCATTTTCTAGCTTTTTAAAATTATTTTTTCCATAAACCATGAGAGGAAAATTCTTCCTCACTATTCTAAAAATACAGAACTAAGTGTTGAATTAAATAAAGTAAATGTTTTTGTCTGATAAATGAATGCCCACTCACATAAAAATTATAAATTTCAGCTAATTGCTTAAAATAGAAATAAAGATTCCCCTCTGGTATCTGATATCTGACCTTAGGCTAGCACTTTAATTTTGACCATAGCTCTTCTGTTTGGCATTAAAATCTTCTAAAAATAGAAAGATAAAGCAATGAACTCTTTATGAATTAAATTAATATATCATGCTTAGAATTATACTTACAGTACTAAAATTTGAAACTCTATTATAAAATTTCATTTGGAAAAAATGTATTTGTTATTTAAAACAAACTAATATTCAAAATTGGGTTGGTACCTCTGTTTGATACCTAAGTTATATTATTACAGATAAGAAGTGTCTTTGCATCAGTGCCCTTAATCAACTCTTGTTAGACCAAAACACAAAAGAGAGAGAGAGAAGTGTGTGTGTATATAGGTGTGTATGTGTATTTTTCATTGTCCATTAAAAATAGAACTGCATAGTATATCAGTGTTGACTAAAAACAACAAAAAATTATGAATTACAATCTTAATCTTCTAACCTGGATATCGGTAAGCTCTTTTTGTGAAGGACAAGTTAGTAAATATTTTCAGCTCTGTAGTCTGTATGATCTCTGTTGCGACTCTTCAACTCTGCCATGTAACATGAAAGCAGCCATTTGTTATATGTAAATGGTGACCATACCTGTATTCTAATAAAACTTTACTTTTAAAAACAGATGAATGGCCAGATTTGGCTGAGAGGGTTTTCATTTGCTGACCTCTGTGCTAAGGGATTTCAAAAGTGTGAATCTCAATAACTGAAAAACCTGTTAGTTTATCTGACCATCCTGATAAACCAGAATATGATAAAAGTTTGAGGGCTGCAGCTGGAATAAAGACAAAAATTAAAGTGCATATTAAAGTTGTGGTGATTTTTATTTTCCAGGTTGGGAGAAATCCAAGAGATACCAAAAAGGTGAGTGAACTGAAAACTCTGTGAGAAAAATGTCAGAAAGAAAACCCAACAGTACGACATTGGCAGGAAAAAAAAAAAAAAAAATAGAGTGAGACCAAAATATCGAAGGTGCATTTTTAAAGTCATTTGCTGTAATGGATTACCCCCATTAGAATCTTTGGTAAAGTCTGCATTGCTCACTTAAATTGCTTCTATGAGTAAGTAAGTTTTGAGGACTAAAAGAGGGTTGAATTTTAAGGATCAGGTGAATGCAGAGCAAGAATCAGAAAGAAAGACTGGAAAATAAAGTTGTTAGGTGACTTCCTATTACCGCTTGTTGTAAGAGGTCTGGGCAGGAGGCTTCCATGAGTGGGCAAAGGGTAATGTTCCTTAGGAAAATTGAAAGTGCTTTTAAAGGCATACAAAAAAAATCACACAGGATTTCTTCTTCTTAGCATTATTTCTCCCAAGAATGACCAATAAAATGCTAACAAATAAAACCAATTTGTATTGTCTACATTTCCACAGGAACTCTCTGGGGTCCAATAATATTTTATTTTTCTAGCTTTTCTTTTCTTGCTGGCTTTCCCCACAGAGTAAGAAGTGGGTGAATAAAATTCAGGCACACTTTTACTCTTCTTTGCTTTACTCCAAAATTATACTACCAAAATATTTATCACATGATCCTGACTGGTTATTAGCTAGTAACCAAGAGCCAGGAGAGATAAAATGATGTTTCCTTATCTGTAATCAACATTTAATGGTTGAGGTTATATACATTCAAATTATCTGTGTGTATATATATATTTTTTATTTGTATTCTCCATACTATAAAGAAAAATGTCTTAGAAAAGATTCAAAAACCTTCATAACACTGGAAATAAGTAATTTTATTGTGTGACATTCTGTTTTTTACGTCAGTTCCATAGATAGAAGTCTGCCTTATCTAAACATATTTCTTTGGTTCTAATCCAAAATGAAAAAAAAATGCAAATTCACATCTGGCACAATTGAAACAGGAGACTAAATACTGAACTATAGAAAGTTAAAGTATGGTCATGATGAGAAATGTCTTAAATCAAGTTGTCTTTCCTGTATCTCACTGTTAATCTCTTTTAAACTTTGGCAAACACCAAAGTAGGTAACATTTTAGCTTATAATTTCCACCTTATTATCCTTACATTAAACATTGTCATCAGAGTGAAAACATCAAGACTGTTTCCCTGTATATTTAGTCATATAATTTAATTTCAAGAATCTTCCATAATCCTAATCAACCAAAACTACACTCTTCAGAATGTTTTTTTGTTCTGTCTTGCAGACTATAGCAGCCTAAAATTATCTTCCATTTTTTGGGGGTCATAGGAACCGTTTCTATAACCCTTACCTGAGATTCTACAGATTTTCAATAGTTATTTACAGAAAAACATTTATTGTGGTACATCATTTGAGTATACGGGCTGAAATTCAGCCCTTCTGAAGTCAGGTTTTTGAATTGTGATTCAACAGAAAGGGAAACTATGTTTCTCTACACTTTGTGGCAAGTCTTGTGTCTTGCCTTGTTCAATGGAAAAGGAGCAAACCTGATGTGAGAAGAGGCCTGAAAAAAATGTTTATGTATTTCTACTTCACCTCATGCACAACCAGCCACCATCATGAGAACATATTCAGACAACCCTGCTGGGAAGATATGAGAGACAAATGGAGGAAAGACAGCTGTCTGAAATAAAGCCATCCTCACCCTAACAGCTGCCTCTAGCCAATCCACTAGCATTCCTAAAATCATGTAAGATAAGATCAGCTGAATCTAGCACACATCAGCAGAATTATACAAACAACCTCTATACTCAAGAAAATCACAAACTTAGGAGTCATCTATTACTTGAAAATAATGGAATAAAATATTTATAACACAATGGGTAAAGAATGTGCCTCACATTTCATAAAGACTAATTATTTTGTGCTAAAAAGGAATGGGGGCAAAGTATAACATCTGTTCTATCTTTGTCATGTGTTAAATTTAATTCATAACATCTGTCTTTTCTATCCAAAATTGATGGCTTGGGAGTACAAATGTGATAAACACAAGATACTTCTTAGTATTAAATTTGTTTATTTTGTTTTAAAAATTTGATGTTCATATGTAAGGTTTTCCAGGTAAACCATATTCTGCATTCACCATGATTAATATTTGACTTAAAAAATAATGATAAAGGATATTTTAAAAGACCACAGAAATAGCCCCTTCTCAAGTCTTCCAACTCTTTCTTAACGTTTGCCAACTAATATACATAAGCTATCTCCTGACTTATACTTTTTCCTCTTCATCCCTGATGCTTTTTATCCCAGCATTACCTAACAGTTCTAATCAAACCAACTGCCAATCAAATAACTCCTGGCCCTTTTGATTTGTGTTTTCTGTGTATATTTGCAGTACTTCTATGTTCTGGTATGTACTAAACACACCCAAAAAAGTAAACACATTTAGCTCTTGTGATAAAAATTGAACTACATACTTTACTTCTGGAGAAACATAATTAAATCCCTCCTTCAAAGCTTAATTCTCCTAATCTGTCAACCGGCAAATTTTATTAATACTAGTTATGTCACTCTGTGAGACTGAAGTGAGACTAAAGTAAAAAAGTGCTTTTAAAAATTATTTAAGTTCTAAAAATCCATACAAATATTAAAAGCTCCACTATAATGACAACAAAACCCTCCTAAAAAAATCTCTGTAATACCATAAATTATAAGTTAATGATTGTGGTTGTAATAATTTGAAATAGGGTAAACAGTAAGTTAGTGAGTTTTTAATGATGTTGTGAATACATTTATCAAAACGAGTGAATAGAGATTTATTTAGTCAGGTAAATTCAGTTAACCAGACTTAATAGTTTCAATTTTCTTACCCATCACCTTTAGATCTGAAGGGTCATCCATTAAAAGGAAAAATAACTAAAGGACTAGAAGGCATTTGACAAATACTAAGTAAATAAAATAAAATGACTGCTACCAAATTAGTAAATACAAGGGATGCAGCCTAACACAGAAATAAAAGTCAAAGTTTTGAGAATTGATACTGAGTTCTGTCCATGGGTTACCTTGCAACCTAAAGAAAAGGAATTTTCCATCTTCTTCTTGCTTTATTATATCGCTTTGCAAAGGTAATGTATCATCCACCACACAGATACCTTAAAATCACAGAACTTTCTTAAAAGAATGATGGTGTGCACCACAATAAAGTGTGGTCACCTAAAATAATACCACTTAAAAACGTTAGTAAAGGAAAGAGAGTAAAAGAAAAAGTAAACCAGAACTTTTAAATTCTTACCAAGTTTGAAAAATATTTCCAAAATGGACTGTGATAAGTTTTATGAATGGGATTTGCTCCTGTGTTACTCAGTGTTTATTGATTGTCCATACAGTGGAAAATTATATGCCTGAAATATGCATGTTGTATAATAAAATTTCATTACTATCTTCAAACACAAAAATGTTTCAAAGGAGTATTTACATAAGCACAAACATGGAATTTTCTTTTATTGTGTCTACATTGTGTTTATATATGTTTCTTAAAAAATGCAAAATAAAAGAAAATGTTAAATTGCACAGGTCTAAGACATAGGAATCATTTGAAGTAGGCCAATGGTGAGAAAACACATTTGTTTTCTACAAAGCATTTTTCTTCTCTTAATTTCTAAACTTTATTAATATTTCAGAAACTCTAAAGGCATTTAAGTAATGTGAAAAAAAATCAATCTAGCTTAATGGAGTAATAACAAAATATCTGTTCAATTAAAACATTGGCCATACTACCCAAGGTAATTTATAGATTCAATGCCATCCCCATCAAGCTACCAACGACTTTCTTCACAGAACCGGAAAAACTACTTCACGCTTCATATGGAACCAAAAAAGAGCCTGCATTGCCAAGACAATCCTAAGCCAAAAGAACAAAGCTGAAGGCATCACGCTACCTGACTTCAAACTCTACTACAAGGCTACAGTAACCAAAACAACATGGTACAGGTACCAAAACAGAGATATAGACCAATGGAACAGAACAGAGGCCTCAGAAATAACACCATACATCTACAACCATCTGATGTTTGACAAACCTGACAAAAACAAGAATTGGGTAAAGGATTACCTATTTAATAAATGGTGCTAGGAAAAACTGGCTAGCCACATGCAGAAAACTGAAACTGGATCCCTTCCTTACACCTTATACAAAAATTAATTCAAGATGGATTAAAGACTTAAATGTTAGACCTAAAACCATGCAAACCCTAGAAGAAAACCTAGACAGTACCATTCAGGACATAAGCATGGGAAAAGACTTCATGACTGAAACACCAAAAGCAATGGCAACAGAAGCCAAAATAGACAAATGGGAACTAATTAAACTAAGGAGCTTCTGCATAGCAAAAGAAACTACCATCAGAGTAAACAGGCAACCTACAGAATGGCAGAAAATTTTTGCAATCTACCCATCTGACAAAGGGCTAATATCCAGAATCTACAAATAACTTAAATAAATTTACAAGAAAAAAAAACAACTCCATCAAAAAGTGGGTGAAGGATATGAACAGACACTTCTCAAAAGAAGACATTTATGCAGCCAACAGACACATGAAAAATGCTCATCATCACTGGTCATCAGAGAAATGCAAATCAAAACCACAATGAGATACCATCTCACACCAGTTAGAATGGCAGTCATTAAAAAGTCAGGAAACAACAGGTGCCGGAGAGGATGTGGAGAAATAGGAACACTTTTACACTGTTTGTGTGACTGTAAACTAGTTCAACCATTATGGAAGACAGTGTGACGATTCCTCAAGGATCTAGAACTAGAAGTACCATTTGACCCAGCCATCCCATTACTGGATATATACCCAAAGGATTATAAATCATGCTGCTATAAAGACACAAGCACATATATGCTTATTGTGGCACTATTCACAATAGCAAAGACTTGGAACCAACCCAAATGTCCATCAATGATAGACTGGATTAAGAAAATGTGGCACATATACACCATGGAATACAATGCAGCCATAGAAAAGGATGAATACATGTCCTTTGTAGGGACATGGATGAAGCTGGAAACCATCATTCTGAGCAAACTATCGCAAGGACAGGTAACCAAACACTGCATGTTCTCATTCATAGGTGGGAACTGAACAATGAGAACACTTGGACACAGGATGGGGAACATCACACCCTGGGGCCTGTTGTGGGGTGGGGGGCTGAGGGAGGGATAGCATTATGAGAAATACCTAGTGTAAATGACGACTTAATGGGTGCAGCAAACCAACATGGCACATGTATACCTATGTAATAAACCTGCACATTGTGTACATGTACCATAGAACTTAAAGTATAATAAAAAATGAATAAATACATAAATAAAAAATAAAAATAGAGGAAAAAAATCACAATGTTAAAAAAAAGAAAGGAAGAAAGGTAATTCTCTGGCTGGGTATGGTAAATCATACCTGTAATCCCAGCACTTTGGGAAGTTGAGGGGTTGTATCACTTGAGGTCAGGAGTTTGAGACCAGCATGGCCAACATAGTGAAAACACGTCCCTACTAAAAATACAAAAATTAGCCAGGCATGGTGGCACGCACCTTAATCCCAGCTACTTGGAAGGCTGAGGCAGGAGAATTACTTGAATCTGGGAGGTTGCAATGAGCCAAGATCATGGCACTGCACTCCAGCCTGGTTGACAGAGTGAGACTCCATCTCAAAAATAAAAGAAAAAGGAAAAAGAAAACAAAATTCTTTTTAAGAAGCATCTTCAATTTATTGTTGGTTTTGTTCTTGAGTTAGTGCATGTGTGTGCACTGGGAGGAAAAGGGCCAGAGAAAAAAAGAAAAGGAAAGATTTATTTTAGTTCTGAGATTCTCCAAATTTATGAAATTGATAGTCTGGGTAAGAACCACTATGGCCAATTTAACCATTGCTTATCACCTTCTAATTCCTTAAAACTAACTAGAGAGAGAAGAGAAGACAGTGCAAAATAGTGCCATTCTTATAACAATCTTTTGGCATATCACTTTTTTGTGCATGAGACAACTGCACGAAAGTGTACATAGGTCAAGGAATCATCACAAAGTAACCACCATGTAACCACCAGTCAGATCAAGAAACAGAATGTTGGCCTTTTATCTTATTGCTTCTTTCCTTTCCTTATTTTTCATACAGCCTGAGCCTTAGATTTGGCACAATACTCAAAATAGACTACTGAATTGCATGTTTTTTCTGCATGGGACATTTTACATTGTACACCCATTTCTTTTTAAATTTTTTTTTTAAATAGAGACAAGGGCTTCACTATGTTGCCCAGGATGGTCTTGAACTCCTGAGCTCAAGCAATCCATCTGCCTCAGTCTCCCAAAGTGCTGGGATTACAGATGTGAGCTACTATGCCCAGCCCATTGTACACCCATTTCTTAAGCATCAGCTCTAAGCCAACTCCTTCTAACCATACTTAAGTATCTAAAACCAATGTGAGCACTTGTATTAAAAAAAATAAAAACAGTCATATTGTATGACAAAAAAAAAGATGATATGGAATAATCTCCACTATACTGTTAATTTCTAAAAGTTAGACAAAGGAGGTAAGTCTAAATGAATCTAGCTGTTCAGAACTCTCAAAATGAATGCATGCAGTTGAGTTTATGAGTGTTGGAGGCCTATTGGTTTAGCTGAGAGTTCTCCAAATTAACTTACTTGTAGAATACAATTTTTGCTAAAGAATAAGTGTTAAAAATGTGCTAATTTAGCGCCAGTTTAATCATATACATGTATATATGAGATTAAAATTGGAGGAGGGGAGGATTGGGTAGGGTAAATAGAAAAGAACTGAGATACCTAAAAAAAAGAAAACAATTGTGTTCTTCAGGTATTTTTATTTTTACTTTTGGAGTACTCATTAGTCTCTATAATATCAAAAAGAATTGTGTATTTTCCAGCTTATTATTTTATATTTTTCACTTTGAAATGGAAAGGAGACATGCCCAACATTAGTATTACTGAACTCTTCCAATAGTTCTATGTGAGCTTTGGGTGAGTTGACTTTTTGTTTTTAGCTGTAAAGAATTATCAACTGGTATGTTCCAATTATTTTCCTTTTTACTATTTATTCATTTAAGCAGTTTTTTTGGGAGTGTCATATTTTATTTCTAGTCGCTACCAGCTGCAAAAAATACCTGTTTCTTGTGATAACCGTAAAATGAACGGCTAAAGAAATGGGAAATGATATTGTTTCTTTCTCATTCTGATCTCCCATCAACAATTTACAATTTCAGAGCAGTATTAGCTCAATATAGAAAGAAACAGCTGCGTAATTTACCTTAATTGTTAGACAATATCTCATTTTCTCTAGAGAGCAAATTCAGCAGATTCTGGGGAGCATGTGTTTATTGTTCTTTCAGTGCTCACAGGAAACCATGCTCTATGCTTTACTCTCCTAAGACAAAGGTTCCAGAGACTCGGGCTTTGAAAGTAAAAAACACAACCAGAGACTTTCGCCATCACTGGCGTTAGTCATTAGTTTGATCACATTGTGACAGATGACCTGGATTAAATCAACTGGAAAAAATAAAAAAATTCTAGTTGACCTTGTAACACCACTGCTTTCAATGTATGATCATGATTTAAATAGCATTAGAGGAAGTTGGCCTTATCACATATCTATAAATTTGTGGCTGTGCCACTCACAGGCTATTCTTAGTGTAATAGGGACTTTATCAAGCTTTAAAATCCGCTGAAATGACTAAGACACTATATTGATAAATGCAACAAAAGAAAACTCATCAATGTTTCAAAACTACCTTTGTTCTTCTCTACAGGTGACATATCTTGTGATATGAGAGGTCAATACTATTAGGGAAGGGTTGAAGAAATGGTTATGATGCATTTTTTATTATGGTTAAATTTGATTTGCTAATATTTTAAGATCTTGATCTGTGTTAATAAATAACATTGTTATATAATTTTCTTTTCCCTTATTGTCCTTGTCAGTTTTGGTACCAGAATTATAAAATGAGTTGCATAATAATAATCTCTCTTTTTATTTTCTCTAGAATAACTCTGTAAAATTGCAATGATCTGTTTCACAAATTTTTGGTAGTAAGCACCCTTAAAACAATTACACTTTTTTGGTGTGCAACTGTTTAAATGCTTAATAAAACAGGCTAACGGTTTCAGGGCTGACTGATATTTTCAATTTGTGCTTAAGTAAATTTTGGCAAATTATTTTCCTATAAATATGCTATTGTATTTGACATTTTACATATGTTGGCAAACATTTGTTGATATCCTAGATAACTTTATACCTATTCCATTTTTTCTTTCATTATTAATTTTTCTCTATTTGGCTTTTACGCTTGTATTTTTAAATATTGTTTTAAATATTCTAGGTACTTGGCATTTCCATATAAATTGTGGAATCAATTTGTCAATTCTTAAGGAAAGCTTGTTTGAGTTTTAATGGGATTGTTGTGCTAAATCTATAGAAAAATTTGAGGGGAGCCAAATTCCTATAAACATAGAGTCTTCTTATGTACATATGTAGTTATATTTATCTTAGCAAAGATTTAAAGTTGCCACTCTACACATCTCTAAGTCAACAGATCATGTAAACTCAACAAAACCTAAACAAGATAAACACAGACAACATGAAATACGAAAAAAAAAAAAAAAAAAGTCACGAAAAATACAACAGAGTTAAGCAACTGCATAGCTTAGAGGGGACAGTCTATAGACCACTCTCATTTATGACATCAATTTCAAGTTAAGCAGGATTCTCAAAATCACTCTGAGTTTCAATAATCTGCTAGAAGGAATCACAGAACTCATTAAAAGCTGTTATACTCGTGTTTCTAGCTTATTAAAAGGAAATAATGCAGATTAAAATTAGCCAGGGAAAGAAGCACACAGAAAAGAGTACAGAAGAGTTCAAATGTGGAGCTTCCAATTTTCCTCACCTTACAGCATCAAAACCATATTACTTCGTTGGCATCGCGGTGTGACAATATGCATGGAATATGGAAACTAGGAAAACTCACCAAAATTTCAGTGTCTCAAGTTTGTATTGGGGCTTCATCATATAGTCGTGACTGATTGCCCACGTGGTTGTTTTCAGTTTCTAGTCACTCTTTAGATCAATGGATAGAATATGACCGATTGTCCCTATCCTAGTTATTGTTGGTCTTTCTGGAATGGTTACCCACTCACCCAGCCTCCCCCATTATTCCCCCAACTCCTGGATACACTGTAGCCAGCTTCAATGCTAAATCATATTGTTAAACTGACTGGTGACCCAAGACCTGCAGGGAAATAAGCATACTCTTATAAGGCAAAGGCCAGACCTCTTTTGGGCAAGATTACATTCTTTCATAAGAAGTATATCATAATCAATTTATTTTAGAGAAATCAGGATTGATAACTTTTTACTTATATTAAGTTCAGGGGCACAAGTGCAGGTTTTTTACATAGGTAAACTTGCATCTTTGGAGTTTGTTGAACAGGTTATCTTATCACCCAGGTATTAAGCCTAGCACCCATTAGTTATTTTTCCTGATCCTCTCCCTCCTCCCACCCTTCACCCTCCGAAAGGCTCCAGCATGTGTTACTCTCCTCTCTGTGTCCATATGTTCTCATCATTTAGCTCCCACTTATAAGGGAGAACACATGGTACTTGATTTTCTCTTCTGGTGTTAGTCTGCTAAGGATAATGGCCTCCAGCTCCATCCGTGTTGCTGCAAATGACATGATCTCATTCTTCCTTGGGACTGCATAGTATTTAATGGTGCATATGTGCCACGTTTTCTTTTTTTAGTCTATCATTGTTGAGCATTTAGGTTGATTCCATGTCTTTGCTATTGCCAATAGAACCGCAATGAACATCCGCGTTCATGTGTCTTTATAATAGAATGACTTATATTGCATTGGGCATAGATCCAGTAACAGGATTGCCAGGTCAAATGGTATTTCTGCTTTTAGATCTTTGAGGAATCACAACACTGTCTTCCACCAATGGCTGAACTAATTTACACTCCCACCAATGGTGTATAAGGGTTTCTTTTTCTCCACAACCTCTCCAGCATCTGTTATTTTTTTGACTTTTAAATAATAGCCATTCTGACTGTTGTGAGATGGTATCTCATGTGCTTTTGATTTGCATTTCTCTAATGATCAGTGATGTTGACCTTTTTTCATATGCATAATCAAAATTTTTTAAATGAATGATTATCAGAAAAATCTTGGAAGCAGTAGGGGAAAATAAATACTTTGTGAATAAAATATTTATTGAAATAAACCATAACTCTGTGTTCACATGTTACCTATTGCTACTTTTGTGCTAAGGAACAAAATAAGGGAAATAGAGAAGAGACACATTCTGCCAAACCTAACTCAAAGAGAATATTTTTTAAAAATGTGGTGGTGGCCGGGCATGCTGGCTCATGCCTGTAATCCCAGCACTTTGGGCGGCCGAGGCAGGCGGATCACAAGGTCAGGAGATAGAGTCCATCCTGGCTACCACGGTGAAACCCCGTCTCTACTAAAAATACAAAAAATTAGTTGGGTGTGGTGGTGGGTGCCTGTAGTCCCAGCTACTGGGGAGGCTGAGGCAGGAGAATGGCATGAACCCGGGAGGTGGAGCTTGCAGTGAGCCAAAATCACACTCCAGCCTGGGCGACAGAGTGAGACTCCATCTCAAAAAGAAAAAAAAAAAACGTGGTGGTGTGGTATCTTTCAAAATAAGTAAAGCTCTTTTAAAACAAAGAAAACAATAATCTAAAAAAGTCCAACTTTATCAAATTTTTAAAAATAGTTATTTGAAAATCACTGTTAAAAAAGTCAATCCACAAACTGAGAAAACAGTTTCAAGTATTTGATTAAAAACTTGTACCTAAATATATAAACAACCATCACAATTAAAAATTAAAAGATATACGACTAATATAAAGTAGGCAATATTGTGAAGGAGATATTACACAAAGAAAAGTGCAAGAAAAGCCAAAAACAAAAAAAAAAGAAAGAAAGAAAAAGACCCCAATGTCATCTGTTTTCAAGGAAATGAAAATTTAAAACTTGTTAATATTGAATTTCATACCCACTTGAATGGCTATAACTTTACAGGTTTACATCAGTTTTCATAATAATGTTGACAAACGGGCACTCACATACATTGCTAATGGAAGTGTAAATTGTGCAATCACTTAGGAAAAGCTTCTGACAGTATATTATAATGTTAAATAAGACTCAATATGACCTAGCAATTGTACTTCCAGACATTCCTCAAGAAAATATGTCCACAAAATGACTTGTACACCCATAATCACAGCAAATTTATTCATAGCTTCCTCACACTGGAACAAAGCAAATATTCATGAGGAGGAAAATATACAAACATATTTAGTTATATAACATTCTACAGAATATTAAATATCTTATATTAATTAAATATTATTTAACAACAACAAGACAAAAAGTACTACTGATATATGCAAAAGCATGGATAGAAATCACAAGCATTACATCATCATATTGAGCAAAAGAAGTGGGCATGCTGTGTAATACTGTATAATTCCATTTATATGAAGTTGTAGTACTGATAAAACTAATGTATGATCAAAATGTTCTAAAATGATACTACATCTCGGGGGTAATTTAATGGGGAGGGGCAGGAGAAAGCTTTCAGGAACTTTATGAATGTTTTGTATATTAATAAGAATAATGCTGTGCAGATGTATGCATTTGTTTAAATTAATCAAATAGAATGCTTCAAGATTTTGGCATTTTGCTGAGTGTAAATTTTACCTAAACAAAATATAATCAATAAGCATATATAATTATATATAATAAAGGTGCTTTTCATAGTGCTAGGGACTAGAATTTCTGAAACTACTTTCTGTGTATTTTAGTCTTGAATGATAGAGAAACTATATTGAAGATAGCAGGAGCACAATTTCTCTATCTTTACTCAAACAAATATATATAATATATATAATATATAATATATAAAAATATATTATCTATATTACATATAATATATTATATATATATTATATATATATATATATATTTTTGAGATAGAGTTTTGCTTTGTCACCCAAATTGGAGTGCAGTGGTTCACTGCAACCTCTACCTCCTGGATTCAAGCAATTCTCCCATCTCAGCCTTTTGAGTAGCTGGGATTACAAGCGCATACCACCATGCACAGCTAATTTTTGTATTTTTAGTAGAGATGGGGTTTCACCATGTTGGTCAGGTTGGTCTCGAACTCTTGACCTAGTGATCTGCCTGCCTTGGCCTCCCAAAATGCTGGCATTACAGGTGTGGGCCACCTTATACAAGATTTCTGTGTACCTTGAATGCCTTTCTTGCAATTTCTCCTTCCCTTTTCTTACTTTGTTAGTTTTCTTTTCTGATATATCAATGCCACCTGTTCTAACTCTCCCTTGAGTTATGTAATACCAGAGCCCCTGTCTCTATAATCAAGAAAAATTAGATTATTATATATTCTCATGTAATTATAATTTATTATAAGCACTTGTTCATTTAATTTGTCTTTCCAATGTTCTACGGGCTTCTGAAAGTCTGGATCTTTTGCTTTTCTTTTCTTTTTCTTTCCTTTCCCTTTTTAAATTGAATATTCTCAATTTTTTACTTTGTACTTGAGTCGCAAATTCTCCTCAAATCACATAAATAATTATTTTAACTAAGCTAAGCAAGTAATATTATCAACAGAAACCAGTATCTTAGGTAATTACATAACTACTTTATTTTTTCTTCAGTATATTTTATAATGTATTTTTCCAGCATTTATTTAGAAATAAAGTGCCTGGTTTCCATACACACATACACACACACACAAACATACACATGCCCACTCCCCACACCCAAACACACACACACACACACACACACACACACACACACACACTTATGCACATAGAGTCTCTCTAGCTCATGAAATTATTTTAGAGAGTTAACAAATATCTATGTCCACATACTGGGCTCAAACATATTCAGAGTCCATTTAAGCAAGAATCTCTGATGACTCCTGTTGTTACATTTATCAAATAAAAACAAATCTGAACTTTGGACTTAATGTAAGGAGAGACTTTATTCTAAAGGATTACTGCAATAAGGGAATGGCAACTATTGCATTAGAGGAGGTGGACTGTTGCAATAGGACCATTCAACCTCCAACTGTGAGACTAGTAAGTGTTTCAAAGGTCAGGCAGAGAAAACAGGCTAAAAAGAATCCTACTGAGGGAGTGGGTAGGTGGTGTGATCAAATTATTGACTAGAAATGTCTTTGTAGTCAGCCAATTCTTGGGAGGGTCTTTACGGAGGGGTTGTTTTATATTCTGATGTTGGCTTAGATTCAGAGTCATCAAGTTCAGGGGCCTGGGGGGAGATAAGAAGACTAAGTAAGATTTGGTCAAAGTCAAGTTAACAGATACTTTGTCCAGATTGAGTTAAGGGGTATAAACAGATCAGTTAATTATTTGTAAGACAAAGAATGGTATTTTCCGGGATGTGTGTCTAGCCTTGACATACATAAAAAAGGGACATAAGTAAATGCTATCGAAGTCATTTGAAGAGGGCTGCTTCTTTGTGGTAAGC
This sequence comes from Theropithecus gelada, assembly GCF_003255815.1. Taxonomy (NCBI): domain Eukaryota; kingdom Metazoa; phylum Chordata; class Mammalia; order Primates; family Cercopithecidae; genus Theropithecus; species Theropithecus gelada. The sequence goes on along the minus strand of NC_037680.1, from coordinate 70,030,352 downwards.
CATTGTATGGAAGACAAAAAAGTTGGGTGAGAAGTTTTCTCTCTCAATTATTGCTACTTTGCAGAAACAGATGGCTTACGTTAAGTTTAACATTGTCACATTTCCAATAATTTGTATAAACCAAAAATACCCAAGTAATTATGTCAGTATTACCCAAGGTAATATTTTTCATAACAAATATTATTTTTAATTTAAAACAATAATTAAAAACATATTTCAAGACTCCTATTCTTAACCTCATATTAAAGAGCGTTTATGGGAAGCCTTTGTTTTAGACTAGCTTCTCACACTACGCTTTAGTAGACCAGACTGAGCCTGAGGACTATCATGTGTGCTACATGCCAGGTAATCAAACTGAACTTTGAAATGGACCAATTTTTAAAACAGGAGATTCCAGTCAACCTGAGTAAGTGTAATAAGGAAATCTCCTTTGTTTTAATCCTTTGAGAAAAGTAACTAGAACAGACAAATTGGCATTTTGTTCTCTGTCTCTCCTTTTTTCAGCTTTTTTCCTCCTGTAAAGCCAACTTCTGTTCAGCTCATTGGAATACTTTTTCTATTTTATGGAGTGAGATGTTGCCCAATTCTGGAATCACAAATAAAAGCCAATTAAGAGTCTTTAAAACTAAATTTGTTTGCAGTTTTGTATTTTGACTCATAATCCTTTCACAAACATATGGCAGTTTTGAAAATAAAGTCTGTCATTGACTGTATAAAGGTATGCTGATGTGCAGGCATGTTTTAGATATGAGAAAAAAATATAAGTACTAAGGAAATAACGTACGTATAGCAGATGGTTTTTTTTAAGTAGGTGATTTCTGAAAAATTTTGGCAGTTTAAGATCCAAACCTTTAGAAAATGGGTTTCACTTTTCAAAACATCATAAATGAACACCATCTGTTACCTGTTAGTTTGTCATTATCAATAGCCAGATCAATATCAACTTTATTAGAGTATTATTACACTAAACTGTATAGAGGTATAGTGAATAACATTTATATCTAAATACTAAAAAATGATATAACTGATTGATAAACACAATAAGATTTATAATAGGAAAACAATAAAAGTGAAGAACATTGACCCAAAACAAACAGACAGATGGGGACAGATAGATGGAAACATTTTTTTAAATGTACTGAAATATCCAACCTAGATTGAACAGTTTTCCTAAAAATTCTTGAACAAGGTGATTATTTCAGCAAGTTTAGGCACCCAAAGAAACGTGTTGCCAAGTAAAGAGATCACCTTTAAATCATTTGAATATATTTTGAAACAGTTTTAAAATAAATTGTCAAATTACAAACAGAATACTACTTTCAGCTTTGAAAACTTTTTCTAAAGACCCTAAATTTCAAAATAGATGGCCAAATGCTATAGCAACATTTTTCATTACCTATATTTCATATGCTGAAAAGGTAATAGTGGAAGGCAATTTAGGAGATAATGATCATGAATTGGAAGGGAATGAAAGAACCAAGAAAATGGACTTTAAAAACCTATGCATCAGCAAGCTCATACAAGTGGTAAGAAAGAACACATTGACAGGAAGTCTAGAGCAAAATTGGAAACTGGCAGTTTCTAAGAGGTAATAATGAGGGCAAAGACATAAACTATACCTATGGAAATAAAATATAAAAGAGTCACTTGGTAGATTATTTGAATAAACTGTGAACTTTTTAAAGAAGATTAGTTATGGGGACATCTCAAAGATAAGTGTGCAAGTATAGTTCAAGAATTTGTGGCCAGCATCAGGAGGACTAAAATCAAAATAAGTTGCAGCTAGTACAGAATCTTTACTATTATAAAGAAAATAAATAAAAATTCAATTAGACATGGAAAGATAGGTTATCATCTATGGTGACAGATAAAAATAAAAAAAAAAAAAACCTGGTCCGTACCATCCCACCCTGAATGCACTCGCTCTCTCCTAGTCTCAGAGAGAAAAAAAAAAAAAAAGGCCTGCAATTATAAAATAAATAGCTAAGCTAAAATTCTCATTTTATTAGTTGTTTTACCCTTTCTCTTTACTAAAATTTTATTATATACAGTATCAGATATGCTGACCTAAAAGAAAAAAAGCTGGCCGGGTGTGGTGGCTCACGCCTGTAATCCCAGCACTTTAGGAGGGCAAGGTGAGAGGATCACCTGAGGTTGGGAGTTCGAGACCAACTTGATCAACATGGAAAAAACTCATCTCTACTAAAAATACCAAATTACCTGGGTGTGGTGGTGTATGCCTGTAATCACAGCTACTTGGGAGGCTGAGGCAGGAGAATTGCTTGAATCTGGGAGGCGGAGTTTGCAGTGAGCCAAGATCATGTCATTGCACTCCAGCCTGGGCAACAAGAGGAAAACTCCATCTCAAAAAAATAAATAAATAAAATAAAGAAAGAAAAGAAGAAAAAAAAGAAAAAATGCAAACTGCTGAGCCAAAGCAATACGAGTAAAGAATTTATTGGGACCAAGCTTGAAGATTGTGTCAACTGAACAATCATGAGGATTGTAAATTTGGAAAAGAGAGCTTTGTTTCTCATAAAGGATTGCAGCCGGCAGGCTAGCCATCCAGCAGGCTGCGAAACACAGCTTCTGGTAAACACCAAGAGCAAGCACTTCAAGAGAGAGAAGGAAAAGACAGGAATTTATGCTGAATGGGTTGGCTAAGTATACATATTCAATAAGCTATAGAAGAGGTCATGAATATTTATGAAAGGGGAAACATGTGCAGGCAATTGAGCTTCATGCCTCTTTGAGGGTTGGTTACATGTTCAAAAACTGGCAGCATTAGCTGAATTCAAGGGTGGAGTTTTCAACCTTCTGACATCAAATGGTGATGCAGAGGACACAAAATTTCTCATTGCACCTGCTCTTTGAGCCAGCCAAAACCAGTCCTGAGATAGTGGTCAGTTTTTAGGAAGGGATGTCTTGTCAAACTGGTGAGCTGTCACATCCAAACTGCAAAGAAGGAGAGGGGATCCGGTCTCAGCCTTAGATGATTGGTTTAAGGTGATGAAGGAATGAGTCATCCATTTCTTGTTTTCCAGAGGTGGTTTCTGCTTACTCCTTAGGAAAGAATTCTGGTTAAAGGTGATTAAGAAAGGGGCATACTGAAGCGTGACCAACATATCCTGACATGGCCATGAACTCTGTTTTTAAGGTTTTTCTGGGATCTCTTTGACCAAGAGACATTCCATCCAGTTGCTTGGGGGACTTAGAATTTATTTTTGTTTCTCTATTGCAACTCAGGAGCATAAATTCAAGTAACCCAGAATATACACTCTCATTATAGCAGTGGAATGTAAGTTTTAACAGTAAAAGAAGAGGCAGTTCCTAAGTTATTTAACAAGAATCTATATTACAATAACATAAGCTAATGATTGACTATACACATTTTTTGTATCACAAATTCCAGGATTATGAAGAAAATGGGTGAGGCAACTCGACAGGAACAAAATGTCTTTAAACAGTTGATCCCAGGCTTGTGTGTGGGGGTGTGGCTGAAGTCCCATACTCTTATCTCTCTGGACCTCATGCATTTTGCACACCTCACAGAACACAGACTGCTCTGAGCTGTTTTTCTTTTTTCAGGTATACGAAAAATATCTCTTACAAAGGAGGTATTCAATAACATATTTATCATCATTTGCTCTACAAAGAAACTGAGGGCTCACATCATGTGTGGTCAATTTAAGCATTAAGTTTTAGAACATTAACTGCTTAATGCAAAACTAAGATGGGTGCTCAGATAGTGATATGGTTCGGCTATGTCCCCACCCAAATCTCTTCTTGAATTGTAGCTTGAATTGTAGTTCCCATGTGTTGCGGGAGGAACCCGGTGGGAGATTACTGAATCATGGGGGCAGTTTCCCCCATACTGTTCTCATGATAGTAAGTCTCATGAGATCATAGAGGAAACCCTTTTTGCTTGATTCTTGTTCTCTCTTGCCCGCCACCATATAAGATGTGCCTTTCACCTTCCACCAAGATTGTGAGGCCTCCCCAGCCATGTGGAACTGTGAGTCCATTAAACCTCTTTTTCTTTAAAATTTACACAGTATTAGGTATGTCTTTATCAGCAGCATGAAAATGAACTAATACATATAGGTAGAGAATAAATTAAAACTTACTTAAAAAGTACTTCTTAGAAGTAGATGCTATGTGTGATAATGAACACTTTAGTTTTAATTAAACAAAAACAATTAATAAATAGCATTTAGCATTCTATCTATTTAATGTGTAAGGTTAAGGTATAAGAGAGAACAAACACACTAAGCTTGTTAATGTACAATTCATATATTTTTCCTTCTGTGTCTAGCCAATTTTATAAATTCTAAGGACTACTGACATACGAGCAGCAAAGGATCTGGTAACCAATTAGCAAGACAATTGGCTCTTAGATAATTAAAGAGTTGTCCTTAAGAGAAAACTAAGCACTGAACATGTAGTTCATAATAGAGGTAAAAACAACAAATAAGAGATAATACCAAGGAAATTGTTTTAGTACTTACATTACTTCAATTTTTAAAAAACAGATCGATTCACATTAGAAACAAAAAACATAAAATATAAAAAAGATTTAAAACATTACAAAAGTATAATGTTCTTCATCTCCTTTGCCACCAATCTAAATCCCCTCTTCAGTCCCCTCTTGCTTAAGCTATTGCAACAACCCCTAGGGACACATTGGTATCTCTGAGTCTAGCACTGAGCTTCTCAAATTCATTTTCTACCCCATAAGAATCTTTCTAAATAGCAAAACTGAATTGTATCCCCCTTCTTGTTTCTCTAAATTGCTGTTACACCCCGCCCCACCTTCCGGCTCTCACCATGTGGTGTGCCAGCTCCACATTGCCTTCTGCCCTGATTGGAAGCTTCCTGAGGCCCACCCTAGAAGAAAATGCTGGCACCATGCTTGCTATATAGCTGCAGATACATGAGCCAAACTCAAACCTCATTTCTTTGTAAATTACCCAGCTTCAGCTATTTATTTATAGTAATGGAAAAACTAACAAATGACTGTCTTAGAATTTCCTATCTACATAACACTCAGTACAGAGAGAAAGTTAAGAAGTAACTCAAGAAATATCTGCTGAATAGCATTGAATTAGTAATTTTGAATCATTGCAAAGCATTTTAAATGCTATTTTGATAACCTTTGCCTTCTATAGACTTATTCTAAAGTATAAGATTCCAGGTGCATTTTTGTTTATTTCATTAACCTTAAGAGCCTGGAACTATAATATAACTGTTCAACGAATATTTAAAGAATAAAAAGGAAAGTAAAATACAATACAATTTGGAGCAATGTTTAAAAAATTAAATAATTAAATATCTTTAAGTAATCTAAACTATATAGAAGCACCTCTTCGGAAATTTATTTATGGGCTGATTAGTTTTTAATGACTGTGTATTTCTTACTTGTTTATTAAATCTTGTCTGGGCAAATGGTTTCTAAATGAGACTGATCATTTAAATCAATCGAGAAGGTCTTTTCAAATGTACATTGTTGCAGAGTGTCATTCAGATTTTATGATTTGGGCCCAAGAAACATAGTTTTGAAAAGCAAATAAAAACAAACAAAACAAATTTTTCTTATTATTTCTATTTTGAACTACGAACCTGCTTTTTGGGGAAAACAATGGCCCAAGATGCTATATAGGAAAATTTCACTAGCATAGTTGGAGTGTTTTCTGCTCTCGTTTCTTTGTTTGTTTGTTTTTGAGACAGAGTCTCGCTTTGTTGCCCGGGAGGGAGTGCAGTGGCCGATCTCAGCTCACTGCAACCTCTACCTCCGAGATTCAATCAATTCTCTTGCCTCAGCCTCCCGAGTAACTGGGGCTACAGATGCACTCCACCATGCCTGGCTAATTTTTGTATTTTTAGTAGAGACAGGGTTTCACCATGCTGGCCAGGCTGGTCTCGAACTCCTGACCTCAAGTGATCTGCCCTCCTCGACCTCCCAAAGTGCTGAGATTACAGGCGTGAGCCACTGCATCCAGCATGGAGTGGTTATTTTATTTGAAGGGATGCTACTTTATTCCATTTAAACTGTTTCATAAATTTAATTTTTAAGTAACTTGTTTTTGATTTATCTTTGACTCTTTCGGTATTTTACTCTTTGCAATAAATGTTAGAAACTTAAGAGATGTACATCATCAAATCTCTATTATAACAGTTTTGTTTTGATGTCAAATTTTCACATCTAAAAATTGTTAAAACTGGATCTGGAGGTGTGGTTAGAAGTTGGTTAAAGAAAAAAAGAAGAGAAATACTTTCTCCTACAGGAGAACAAAGGCTGAAAGCTACGACAGTGCATTATATTTTCAGGGAACACTGAGATGTTCTTGAAACATGCAAAAAATAGGAAATAATAGAAAATGAGTATCCAATGAATTCTATATGGCCATTGCCAGACAATATGATCAGAATTCTGTTCAGGGAAATGTTGTGTGTATACGTGTGTGTGTACACATGTGTGTGTTTGTAAGAGAGTGTGTGTGTGTGTGTGTGTGTGTACCTAATTTAAATCTAGGTTGGTTAAATAAAAATTTTAGATTTCTTCGTTCAAAGGACTAATTTATTTTATTAGGGGATAAGTAAATTCAGCTGTGAATGTTTTAGCATTTAATGACTTCCTGATTCAGAATGAATTCAGCAATAAAAGCTAATTAGAAGGGAAATGAATGCCTAAAATATCCCTCATGTGCATAAAAGTATAAAGATCATTAATTGAAATTAAAATTTAACAGTATACTAATGCATCATGACATAAAATTCCATCTGTTATACAGCATCACAAAAACAGAAAAAAAATACATAGGGAATAGTTCATCTTTCTTAGGCTTTGACTGGTTAATTGCTCATTAATAGGAATGTATTTATATAAAATGCAGTGTTGATAGTAAGAATTCCAATATACATTATAATTTCTTCTTTTGTCTCCTTAAGCCCAGTTTCTTTTGGTGAAAGAAATCTAGTTGGTGGCTGGGAGCAGTGTCTCACGTCTGTAATCCCTGTACTTTGGGAGGCCGAGGTGGGCAGGCCACAAGGTCAGGGGTTCGAGACCAGCCTGGCCAACATGGTGAAACCCTGTCTCTACTAAAAATACAAAAAAAAAAAATAGCTGGGCATGGTGGCAGGCACCTGTAATCCCAGCTACTCGGGAGGCTGAGGCAGGGGAATGGTTTGAACCTGGGAGGCGGTGGTTGCAGTGAGCTGAGATCGTGCCATTGCATTTTAGCCTGGGCGACAGGGTGAGACTCCACCTCAAAAACAAAACAAAACAAAACAAAAAACACAACAACGAAATCTCGTTGGTAAAGGGTGACAAAAAATGCTGTTTCTTATGATGTAAAACAATTTTAATATCATAAATTCTATGCTCCCTCCATAGCAATATATACATATATATTTGAACATATATATATTTATATGCATGTATGTTTGAACATATATATAATTATATGCATGTACATGAATTTTATATAAATTATGGGCATTAATTTTGAAAATACAAATGAAATTTTAAAATGGTCAAAAAGAAAAGAATGACAGTATATTGTATGCACAGAAAGCTTATATAGATTATTTTAATTTATAAACTTTCTACAGTTTTTGTAGTCAACATTTCTACATTTTCTAGATGCATAACATTTTCTGAAATATATCTTTGTTTTTGTATTAGAAATATAAATCTAATTCGTGTTTTGGTTTGCCTGACTGCATATAATACTAAACTGTAGAGTGAGGATTTTGTCTGCATATAAACCACTAAGGAAAAATTATTAATTATAATTAAAATCAATAAGAAATTTTTACAAGTTTTGCCACTACCATAAAGCACTCACATTAAAATTACATAAGGGTGAAAAAAATCTTTGCAACACCGTAGCTTTTAGTCATAAGCAAAGTATATGCTTTAAAATATTTAATTATATGAACTTACACATAGAAAACATTTCACAAAGTTTAAGAAAAAGAGATTTAAAGATAATAAATAGCTATATAAATAAATATGTTAATATCAGAATTATTTATAGCAGCAAAATAAAAAAAATAGAAAAAATCTAAACCAAAACAATAGGAACCAACTTAAATTTCCAGGCACAGGTAAATAATCATCTATATAATATCACATACAATAATATGCATCTACTTACAATATGAAATGTAAAAATCTGAAATACGAGAAAAAAACAATGTCATGTTGGATTTTGCAAAACAAAATGAAAGAAAATTACACTATGATGAGAAATTGTGTAAGTGACTATATTGTATGTGGGGCTCTATCTGTCCTTCCCTATTGGGATCTCATTTTTTTTCCAGGCTACATTATTAAGTAATATTTAAAATGACTGCCAACTTTCACTCCTACCCAACTCACATTCCTGGCCTTTCCTGATTTGGAGAGTGTAGTTACTTTTTAAATATAGAATTCTGCTCCTTCTATTTTTGCCCTGCCATTAGCTGCTTTGACTTTCTCAGGTATACATCAAACACAGGTCTTCAGTGTCTCCAATTTCAAGTAACACATTCTAGGCTCTCCAGATCCAGTTGCAGACTCTCTCATCTCCATTGGACTTAAGGCAAGGTGCAGACATTTCCATACAAAGAACAACTTCCTCCAAAGAAGCCCTCCTTATGGAATCCTCTGACCTCTATACCCTGATCCACCTTGTATATATTTTTGTATTCTTGACCTAACTGAATGGCGCTAGAGTCAGATAACTGCTTCTAAAAACTTCCCTTATGAATCTGCACTAGAATTTAGGACCTTACTTTGGTATTGTACAAGAATGGTTTTCAGAGAGGCTTGATGGTACTCATGAGAGAATATTAGTAAGAAATTGATATTTCAAAGACTTATGTGATCTTCCTGGAACAATAAGCCTTTGAACAACCTCTTGCATATAAATGGGGATTTCCTAAATTCCATAGGGTTTTGAAAGAAGCTAGGTCTTGTAAAACATTTTAATTGGGCTTCAATTCAAAAAATATATTCTTTATTATTCATGTGTATGTATGCCAGAGAAAACATAGGTTATCCATTATTAATCACAAGAACTATCATGAATTCTCAAAGTGGCGTGGCTGGAAGACATATATGATTAGGAACCCCATTTGTTATAGAAGGAAACCTAAGCTAGCCTATCATAAATGCAGAACATTAGCTGTCAGGCGCCAGGAACTTACGTCTTTATTCTAACATGAACAAGTTGAGAAACAAGGTCAAATAAGATAATCCCTCTAAATTAAGTTTATCTAAAAACGTCTAATAATTACTGTTTTGACCATCTCAAAAAGCTGTTAAGGTCATAAAAGAAAATGTGTATAAAAATAATTTATAAATTTTAAATTACTATGTAATGGATGTTCCAGGATATACAACAATTGGTATTGATTGACAAATACTCTGGGAAAAGAAAGTACATAACTTAACAGACTTCCTGGTTTAACTTGTGGATTGTGCTAGAAATCCATTCTGAGGAACCACATCCTTTACCTGTATACAGTTTTAAAATTCTGTGTGGTGTTTTGCTGCTGCTGCCCTTTCCCTAATGGTACGATCAGCTTTGAGTGTCCTGCTCCCCATTCTAAATTTATTTCAAATTCTGACAACTGATTAAAAGTCAGCATAACCTATTCATTCTTTATTTTTAATTCTATAGACACCTTAGCCTGCATTTTGAAGATTTTGAATGACACTATTAGATTCACTATATAATAATTTCTATGACGGTGCTGTATTAGTGGGGCACAAAAAATTAATTATCATAAGCAGGAACTACCTGGATTCTGTTAGTCGCTTTTCCCCCAACACCTTGTACAATGTGCATATAAGTGTTTAATAAATGTCCATGAATGGCTTTTTAAAGTTGGTAATATAAATTAGCATGACAAGGGATTCTTTATCTTTAATTCTATGAATTTTTATAAACAGTGAAGCAATTTTAATGTAAATTAAACTTTCTTAACAGTATTAACTTATGACAGTATTAAAACCCATAAATTATTTCACTAGGTCAAAATTAATTTTACTGAAATATTTTCTTGGAATATATTATTCATATGTATATGTATATGCATATGACAGAATTCACTAAATCTACACCCTGAACTGTATAACTTGCACCACTTCTCACTAAAGAGGTGGAATCTCTTTCTCCATCCTTTCACTCTGTACTGGCATTATAATTTACACTGACTGCTAGAATGTATTGGAAGTGATCGGTGTACTGGTTCTGAGCTTCAGCAATAGAGGTTAGCATGCTGGAGGAGGCCTAGTCACCCATAACAACACAGGCAACAGCCAGATGACAAAGACACAACAGATACTGAAACACTAAATGTGTAAAGGAGCCCATTTGAGATCACAACAGCTGTCCCACTGAGTTCATCCTAAATGATCGACCTACTATCCAAAAGTGCTATGTAAGCACTTACTGTTTTAAGCCACTTATTTTGGGGGTAATTCATTTAATAGTATTATGACATTATATAACATTATGATATAGTAATTATGGCAGTTATTGTGTTATATGGTATTATTACATAGTATTATTGTAGTACTAAATAACTGATGAAGAAACTCTACTGCTTACTTTTATTGCTCTTAATAATCACTTAATGTTAATTCATTGTCTAGAGGACTGGTTTTGGGGATGACAGTTTTCCATAGACCAGGGTCAGGGGATGGTTTTGGGATGATTCAAGCACATTATTGTGCACTTTATTTCTGTTATTATTCCATTGTAATGTATAATGAAATAATTATACAACTCATCATAATGTAGAATCAGTGGGAGCCCTGAACTTGTTTTCCTGCAACTGGACAGTCACATCTGAGGGTGATGGGAGACAGTGACAGATTATCAGGCATTCAATTCTCATAAGGAGCACGCAACCTAGATCCCTCGACACACAGTTACCAATAAGGTTCCCACTTCTATGAAAATGTAATGCTGTCCCTGATCTGACAGGAGATGGAACTCAGGCACTAAGTAGTGTGAGCCTTGGGGAGCGACTGTATATACAGAAGAAGTTTCACTCACTCAGCTGCCGCTCACCTCTTGCTGTGTGGCCCAGTTCCTAACAGGCCATGAACCAATACCAGTCTGGGGCCTGGGGGTGGAGGACCCTGATTTAGACAGTCAAGTAATATGTATAAACATGAAATTTATTTAAATACGCAGTAAAAATTACCAAATATCTCAATATTGCAGGGAATTTAGAAAAATACTCTGCAATAAAAATCATCTGTTCTAAAAGTGAGATAATGAGCTATAGGGTAGCAGACAGTGTGAAATGAATATTCACATAAAAAAAGAAATATGTGCTGTTGAGTTACTGTTCATATTCTTTTTCGAGTTACCGACATGAATTCAACCTTTACTTTTCACTGCTGTGTTTGGTTTTCCTGGGCACAGTTCAGTTCAAATAAATGTTCTTTGTGTGAATAATTATCAAGCACTCAACTAAAATGCTTTTTCAAATTTGGACCAGAAAGACATCCAACTCTGTTCTTAGTAAATACTGCTGAAAATGTGTTTGCAGTTTACTAGGTTGCATACTTATTTATTTTCATTTTACTATATTAATTGGGACAATTACATCCTTGGTGTTAGTACAGGTGAAGGAGGCTTCTACTCTTTACCCATTTCAGTAATTTTAATTTTTTTCTACACTCCACTGATAGAATAATTTTCCTAAAGATTAAGTCTGATTATATTACTACCAAATTGAAGAACCTCATCCTTTCTACCTTATGCTGTGTTTCTCTCTTAACCTTTCTGGATTTTTTTTTTTTACTTTTCTTTTTAAAATAATAAATTCTGGCTGCTTTATTTTTTTTTTTCCCACATCCCTCCACTTTTGGTCCCACAGACATCTCCTGAGACTTTATGCTAAGAGACTTTACTCTCAGTCATAAAGGAGAGCATTCAAGTTATGCGAAAGGAGATGGACTAAGAAACAGCAGGGGGAGAAAAAAAATAGCTACATTGTCATCATACTAATTCATGTTTATTTTCAGATCAAAGGAGCTAGGACATAACAACGAAGCTGCAAGTGCAGTAATTATTACAATTAATGGTTTGAAGGCAACTAGTTGATGTTCATGCTATGCCTCAAGCTTCCTGGTGGCAAGTCACTTGACCTCTCTGAACTTCCTGCTTTTCATCATGATAATGAGCTGTTTGGCCTTAATGATCACTAAAGACCCTTCAATTATGATGCAGAGCAAAAGAGAAAGGATGTACATTTAGAAAACAGAAATTGGAATCCTGGCTGCTTTATTTTACTTACACATGATCCTTCTTAACCTTAGTCTCAGTTTTGTCATCAGTGAAATAGATCAGTAAGTTGTTAAAACAATCACATGAAGAAAAAAAAAGTATATTAAAGCAAAGTAACCAGTAAATGTTCTATATAAATATTAATTATTGTGACTATTTTTGTGTTTGAAATGAGGCAGGAATTCAAAAAGCAAAATGAAATAGTTGCAGTTTAACAACTGCTATAGATACATTTCAAGACTCCATGAGAAAAAAAGGATAAAATCATTGAATAGATGGAATAAAGTGAAAAGTTATCACAGTGGAATAATTAAGGTAGTAATTTCATTAATGAGCCTTTTAAAAAATGTTTTAGTTTAAAATATCTAAAGACTTGCAGAAAGTTGCACAGTAGTTAAGCTAGTATTTTCAATATTGTTTTATCTTAAAATTATATCTCATTTTTATAAGCAGGCCCCTAAAACACAGCCACAGGCTTTGGAGAAAAACTGTAGTTCTAAGAGATTATTCTTTAGCAATAGAAGTGTAATTTGTTGATGATGAGTGAATAGATTAATACATGTAAAAGCAAACTAGATTAAGTCTCCTTTATTTTATTTTATTTTATTTTATTTTATTTATTTTTTTTTTTTGAGACGGAGTCTCGCTCTGTCACCCAGGCTGGAGTGCAGTGGCCGGATCTCAGCTCACTGCAAGCTCCGCCTCCCGGGTTTACGCCATTCTCCTGCCTCAGCCTCCCGAGTAGTTGGGACTACAGGCGCCCGCCACCTCGCCCGGCTAGTTTTTTGTATTTTTTAGTAGAGACAGGGTTTCACCGTGTTAGCCAGGCTGGTCTCAATCTCCTGACCTCGTGATCCGCCCATCTCGGCCTCCCAAAGTGCTGGGATTACAGGCTTGAGCCACCGCGCCCGGCCTAAGTCTCCTTTTAGAAGCTGACTTGTCATGAAATATAAGCAAATTGAAGACACATACATACAAACACAGAGAAACACCTGGTAAATATACACATTTCACTTAGCATTTAAAGGGTTTGAATGTTATTGATAAGGAAGTGGGGCAGGGAAGTGCTGGCTAGAGGAGAGTGTGGTCCCTGACTAGGGCTCTAACTGCCCACAGACCTAAGTGAGGTCAGGCACTCCTGCCTTCCTGCCCAAATGTTGCATTTCCCAAAACCACCCTGGCCCACCACACTCCCATCCTATGCCTATGAAAACCCTGAAACCCTAGCATTAGCATGCAGACACACAAGTGGCTGGATGTCCAGAGGAACACATTAGCAGAAGACACAAGTGGCTGGACATACAGAGGATATCTAGGAGAACATGCAGGCAGAGGGGTACACCGACAGAACCAGCGGGCCAACAGGCTGTAGACCAGAGGAACAATGCAGAGTTCAGCTGGGGTGGTTGGAGGAGAGCCCAGGCCACAAAGCAGCCAACTCCAGGGGAAAATCATCTCCCTTCTGGCTCCTCCATCTGCTGAGAGCCACTTCCATTCAATAAAACCTTGCACTCATTCTTCAAGCCCATGTGTGATCCGATTCTTTTTGAACACCAAGGCAAGAACCCTAGGATACAAAAATTCCCCTGTCTTTGTAATAAGGGCTTCAGGAGCTGTAAACATTCACCCCTAGACACTGCGGTGGGGTTGGAGCCCCACAGCCTGCCCGTCTGCAGGCTCCCCTGAGAGGTTCGAGCAGTGGGGCGCGAAGAAGCGAGCCACACCCCCATCACATACCCAGTGAGGGAGAGAGCGAAACCTTCCTCTTTCATTATATATTTGAACCTTATGTGTTTGGAGAGTGAGATGGTCATCTGGAAGGATGTTTATGAGTAATCACGTTCCCTTAAGGTGGTTTCGTTTGTTCTTCTGTGGGCCTTCTTGGAGAAAGCTAACCAAGTGAAAACAAAATATCCTGAAACTAACATTATTGTTTTATATTTATGTAGTCCCTAGACAACAGTAGACAACAGGAGGTTATGCCCACAGGGCAAAGTCACTTACCTTCATGTGTTTAGCAGATAAATACTACATTTGAAAGTATCTCTCTCTTTGTTTAGTTGTGTGAGGTAAAGAACATACAAGAGCCAAACACGCAGACACACACATACAAACACACGTGTGCACATGTGCACACACACACACACACACACACACAGAGTCCTTTTAACTGAAATGAAAAGTAGACTTTCAGTCAACTTCATTGCTTTGGTGGTAGTTATTGAGATCCTGCATTTTTAAAATGAAATGGTTATGTGGTGGTGGTAATATAATTGTATTACTGAAAATGTTATCCGAAAGACATTGGTGGTAAAGTCACTTAATACGAACATGTGAAATAATAAAGATTTAGTCTAAAGAGGCCCTGTTGTCCTTGGGACACCAAATTCAGAATGGGACTTGTATTGATAATTGTTCCTCTGTAATACAGTGAGAAAGGGATTTCACTGGAACACAGAACAAAAAAGTATGTGTTCATAGTTTGAGGATGAAGGGCCTTGGATACAATTTTAAATGTTCTGTGTGCTTTTCCCAATTAAAATCACATGACAAACTACTGAAGTGCTCAAATTCACTGGAAAGACCGGTAAACAATTGATATGCCCAGCTCTTTCTGTTACACTTCAGTGAGTCTCAGCCACACACAGTTTCTGTTCAGATTTTTTAAAAAACCAAGTTTCTCTTTTTTTTCCTTTATCTTCATATGACTTATGAAGCCATTTAATAATGAAGGTGGTGATACTTTCTCTCACAGACCAATCTAAATACACTACTACATTGAAGCTCCTAGCTGAGGTAACTTAGTTCTGTTATTCAGAAACCCAATACACATATCAAAATGAATTTTCTATCATGGAGCTCTGCCCTCACATTGATATAGGCTATGATTTATATCTTATCAGTCATGACAGAATGGCCAGATACTGACAATACTTATCAGCATGTTTGTACTTATTAGGTCATTCAAAAGATAATATTGGCATACTTTCTTAGCAACAAGTGTGAGAAGCAAGGATACACATATCAGAGATTTTAAGGAGAAAGCCATTACTTGGGAGGCTGAGGCAGGAGAATGGCGTGAACCCGGGAGGCGGAGCTTGTAGTGAGCTGAGATCTGGCCACTGCACTCCAGCCTGGGCGACAGAGCGAAACTCCGTCTCAAAAAAAAAGAAAAAAAAAAAAGAAAATACATGAAGCACATATACATACATATATGTATATGCATAAGTGTATATACATACATATATGTGTATGTGTGTGTATGTGTGTGTGTGTGTATACACATAAGCTTACTTCAGAGATATTACAGGTTTGGTTTCAGACTACAATAAAGTGAATATTCTAGTCATGAGCAATAATCCTGCAAATCCTGTCCAGTGATGGAAATAAGTAGGATGCCCCATCACTCAGAGGTTTCCGTTTGGGAAAGTAAGACCAAGAGAACTAACAAAAGCCAAGCACCATGCACTGAAATCCTAGGAAGCATAAATATAGCCATCAGTTATCTGGGTGTGTCACAAGACATCCTTTTATCTCCCTTGTTAGACGACGACTCAGTTTCCCAGTTTCACCTTAACATTCAGCTTATGGTAAGGAGTTCTTACAATCCCCCTTGAGACACGTTTTTGTCCCAAATTCAATTCCAAGCTTCAGGACAAAGCAGTAGGAAGAAAACTGAACCTAAGGGATCCAGAAGCAAATGATAATGGAAGGTAAAAGGCACAGCACAGGTGAACGTGGCTGATTCTTGTTGATTAGGCCAAACCCAAGCTTCTCGTTTCATGGATAAAGGCCACGCTGCTATCCATGGCATAAATGAGGTCTAGGAAATTCAAGGCTACTGACAGCAGGGGAGATAGGGCATACGTGGATAGAGTGGCTAATTCCCATCCCCTATATTTGCTGCAGCTTCTACACTAGCAGTTACTGCTTCACCTTGCACCCCCTCCTAGGCCCCGCTGCTTCATGGGCACAAGCCGCTTTGGCACATATGGTGGCAGCTGCCAAGGTTGCTGGGACTCAGGGATACAAGGATGGAAGAGAGAAAAAGGATGTTCTTCCCTTTCTCCCTCACATACCCTGGGTATCTACTAGGAAGAGAAGGGAACTAGGGATGCCTGCTTCCCTCTTTCTAGATGGATAGCCATTCATCATCAGTCTGTACCCCTTTTGAACGCATCATGAACTCCTGGGACTCATTTGAAAAATGCCTTCTTTTTTCTTCTCTCCTTCTCTGTCCTCTCTTCACAGATAGGTAATTGTATCTCCATAGTATAGGACAGTCCCCAAGGATGCATCCTCCAAACTGGAAATAGTTAATTTCCCAAACCTTAAACTGTTGGCTTAGGATTGGGCGCAAGAGAAGGGAACACAGAAGCCCAACCTGCCGACAAAAGGGTAAAGTTTTTTAACAATCAGGCTTTTGGCCTCCCTGTGCAGACTGGTAAAAGCCGTAGGGATTTATGAGCTGTCCTTACCCCTCCCCTTGTTTCATTTTGATACATGTTTTCTAATTACCTGGTTTGTCTCTTCTTTCCTTCAGGCTATCAAACTCCAAAAGGTCATGCAACTGGAGTCTCAGACAATGGCTTGTTCTGCCAGAACCCTTACCTTACATAGGCCTTGGAGGGAGTTCTGACTGTCTTTCCCCAAAACAGCATCCTCTATCAGCAGGAAGCAGTTAAGATTAGTCTTCATCCTTATCCGTATCCTTACTCTAATGGCAGTTAGATGTACTTCTTTAGAGGGGCAAATGAAACAGCCAGGTGGGAAGGGCTCCCTGGCAGAATCTCCGATGGCCTGCACACTGGGGTGGAGCCACAGAAGTTCATGCCATTTGCAGGGGGAAGGAGCCTGGCCTCTCCTCTTCCTGGGTGGTACCTGGGATTCAAACTGCAGGGTGGGAAGTGCATCAGCAGGTACTCTGTCTTTGTGGAGGGTCCCTGTTTTTTTGTTTGTTTTTTCCCTTTTAACCAAATAAAACTCTGCCTTGCTCACCCTTCAAATTATCTACGAGCCTGAATTTTTGTGGCCATGTGACAAGGACCCCATCTTTAGCTGAACTAAGGAAAAGTCCAGCAACAACAGTAGACCTTTTCTCAAATTGGAGAAAATTCTCTCAAATCTGCAAAGCTGCTGCTTTGCCAAATTTACGTAATATTATAAATCCTTCATTGTCATCTGAACAATGTTCACAGCATCTTCACCAGGGATGGATTTCATCTCAAGAAACTACTTCCTTTGCTCACCCATAAGAAGCAACTTCTCATCTGTCTGAGTGTTATCATAAGATTGCAACAGTTCAGTCACCTCATCAGACCCCACTTCTAATTCTAGTTCTCTTGCTGTTCCCACCTCCTCTGCAGTTCCTTCCTCCACTGATGCCACATCAGTCATCCATGAGGCTTGCATCAACTTTTTTCAAACTCTTGTTAATGTTACTATTTTGATCTTCTCTCATCAATCACAAATGTTCTGAATGGAATTTAGAAAGATGAATTCTTTCCAGAAGGTTTTCAATTTACTTTGTCCAGATCCAACAGCGAAATCACTACCTATGCCAACTATAGTCTTATGAAATGTATTTCTTAAATAATAAGACTTGAAAATCAAACTTACTTGATCCATAGCTGCAGAATGGATGTTGTGTTGACTGGCATTAAAACAACATTAACCTCCTGGTACATCTGTATCAGAGTTTTTGGTTAACAAGGTACATTGTCAATGATCAGTAATATTTTGAATTTTTTTTTTTTCTAAGCAGTAGGTCTCAACAGTGGGCTTAAAATATTCAGTACACCATGGTATAAACAGACATGCTATCAGCAGATTTTGTTGCTCCATTTATAGAGCACAGGTAGAGTGAATTTAGCAGAATTCTTAAGGGCCATGAGAGTTTTGGAATGGTGAATGAGCATTGGCTTCAACTTAAATTCACCAGCTGCTTTAGCCCTGAACAGAAGAGTCACTTTTTTCTTTAAAACTTTGAATCTAGGTATCAACTTCTCCTGTCTAGCTATGAAAGCCCTAGATGTCAGCTTGTCCCGAAATAAGGCTATTTTGTCTACATTGAAAATAAGTTTTTTAGTGTAGCCACCTTCATCAATTTTCTTAGATCTTCTAGACCAGGGGTCCCCAACCCCTGGGCCCTGGACCAGTACCAGTCCATGGCTTTTTAGGGACTGTTCAGTACAGCAGGAGGTAAGCAGCAGGCAAAAGAGCATTACCACCTGAGCTCTGCCTCAGCATTAGATTCTCATAGGAGTGCAAACCCTATTGTGAACTGTACATGCAAGGGATCTAGTTGTGCACACTCCTTATGAGAACCTAACTAATGCCTTATGATCTGAGGTGGAATAGTTTTATCCTGAAAACATCCCCCCTCCACCCACCCTGTCTGTGGAAAAATTGTCTTCTACAAAACCCGTTCCTGGTGCTAAAAAGGTTGGGGACCACTGTTCTAGAAAATTTGCTGCAGCTTCCGCACTAGCACTTACTGCTTGTACTTTATGTTATGGGGATGGCTTCTTTTCTTAAACCTCATGAAGCAGCCTCTGCTAGCTTCAAACTTTTCTTCTACAGCATCCTCATCCACCAGTCTTCACAAAATTGAAGAGAGTTGGGGCCTTGCTCTACATTAGTCTTTGACTTAAGGAAATGTTTTGGCTGCTTTGACCTTCTATCCAGGCCACTAAAACTTTCTCCAAATGAGCAATAAGGGTGTTTTGCTTTCTTACAGTTTGTATGTTCACTGGAATATCACTTCATGAACATTTTATTTGCACCCACAACTTGGCTGTTTGGCGCAAAAGGCTTAGCTTTTGGTCTGTCTCAGCTTTCTGTATGGCTTCCTCACTAAGCCTTTTAAAATATTGTTGTATTTCAGAAAATATGGAGGCCTGAGGAGAGCGAGAGAAATGGAAGAAAGTCCGGTAGATGGAGCAGCCAGAGCACACACGACATTTGTTGAGTAAGCTTACTGTCTTGTATGGGCATGGTTTGTGGCATCTCAAAACAATTATAATAGTAACATAAATAATCACTGATCATAGATTATCATAACAGATATAATAATAAAAAGCTTCTGAAATATTATGAGAATCACCAACATGTGGCACAGAGAAATAAAGTAAACACATGTTGGTTTGAAAAATAGCACTGATAGACTTGCTAGATGCAGGGTTGCCACACACCTTCAATTTTGTAAAAAAAATGTAGTATTTGTGAAGCACAAAAACCAGAGTACAATAAAATGAGGTATGCCTCTATTTATAGTTAATATGATTTAATTGGTGTATTTGAGCTTATAGTAAAACCTATTAAATTAACATAGTAAGAGTTTTTATTAAACAATATTTCACCTTTCTGGTATTTTTTCATGCTGGTGAATTACAGTTGAGTCTGGGATCATGGGAACATCGGTTGAACAAATATACTTCAGATTTACCAGTGGAAAAGGTCAGCCTCAGAAAGCTTAATTGACTTGCTCAATCTCATTGTTTTGAATAACAATGATCCACCTAATATTAGCTGATTAGATGACTTGATGAGGAGGAAATACTAAAATAAAAACATGATTATAAATTTTTACATTAGACTAACAATTTAAATCTAGACATCTAAGCATGATTCTTCAGAAAATAAGTGAAGAGTAAATGAGAAGAAATATTTTGAGAGAGAAAGAAAAAGGTGGTATAAGTTAGCACTTTATAGCAAAGGGTTTTGAGAAGAAATGAACAGGGTTCTCATACCACACACACTCATGTTACTTGTAAGACCTTACAAAAAAATTCCATAATCATCCCTAACTTCTCTTCATTATTTGAGAGATATTTATTTCACAGAATCATGGGAAAATTAATAATTAAGTAAAGCTTTTATTTAGCACTAGGTGTGACATATTATAAATATATAGTAGATAATAAATTTTAATATTGAAAAATTAGTTGATTGATTTCCCTATTCCTTTCCTCATTCATTTTTGCAATAGAATTTGTTTAGCATTATCCATGATATGCTAATCACTGTGCCAGGTGGTGAAGATATAGGATAATTATTGTAGCTGTTTTGAAAACAAAACCTTAAATTAGCTAAATGGAAATAAATCTGATTTAATTTTGAATTAAATGTGAGAAAGCATCTGTTTACTCTGATAAAGCTATGAAGATACTTTAGTTTTAAAATCCTTTAAAATAATAGAATGCTTTCAATTTAATTATGTTTCTTTCTTAGAAATTTTATTGCACCAGTAGCTAATTAATAAGAATACTAATTGCTTTGGATATTATAGGCTTTATTATATTAGCAAATTCAGATTGTTAATGTATTAGAAAAGTAACTAATGTATTTACAAATATTATTGTTACAATAATGTTAGAAATAATTATCTTCTTTTTTATTGTATATTTATCGCAAGCTGACTTGTCACTATTATCTGTATTTATTAATAAAAGTACATGTAACTGCACTTCCTTAATTCATTAGTTTCTTACAAAGTATGTATTTAGAATAAAGATAAAGCATTAGGTATTCTAAAGAAATATAGAAATTATATAAAATACTGCCCCTTTCACTGATATTTTAAAATCTAATTGAGTATAATTACATTATATATGTAAAGTTCAAAACTTTGCTGCTGAATTTTCTTGGTTTTTTGCTTAATTTTGTTATTTTTTATTTTATTTTCTTTCTTACATTTCTTCTATAGCCGATATTCTATAATTTAAGAGGTGGTAGCTGGTGGAGGAAATTAGAATATTGGCCATTCACAAATAATGGCTCTTCCATGTTCTTCCTCCCAAACTTCCGGCTGTACGCAATGTCAAAGTTTTAGAATATTATACCTAGTCTTCATAGTCCTTTCCAGTTTCAACCGAGTTGCCAGTGACAATCAGCATAGGCTTTCCAAAACTCATCAAATTTATCTAATAGAACCTACTTATCATTCATGGTTTCCTGTTTATAGAACAATTTCTTCATTTGCCCAATCTAGTATCATCTTTGATCTTCTTCTTTTCATTTTTCTTTACTCAGTAACTTTCAGTCAGGCATCAAGTTATCTTTGCATCTTAAAAGTTCCAGTGACAACATCCAAGTTTGACCTTCATTCCTGCTTAAAGTGTTGCAGTAACTCTCCAACTGGTTGTCCTGTCATCTCTCTCTCTCTCTACTCCAAACCATCACATTTACAGTGGTCTGAAATAGAGTCTTGGTTAGATAATCTGTCATAATGAAAAATATCTCTTGAGTAGTAATCAATGGATCATCATTGATTAGTAAATTTAAAACAGAATTATAAGTTCAGGTTCATTAGGTCTTCTTTAAGATTCAACCCATATTTCTATGTATTCCTTTCACTTATTCAAATAACAAACAATGTAGAGAAACATGACTATTTGTATCTTTACCTTTCCAAACACAGACATTTATTATGAATATATAGTCTTTGTCTATGAAAATCCCATTTATTATAAAGGTCCATCTCACTTCTACAAATTATCTCTCTTCTTGAACTTACATGTTAGCATAATTGCTCTTGATTTCAATCCACGTGACCATTATTATGTCAGTGATCTTACTATAATGTGAAATAATAGTTACGTATACACTTATCCAAGCACTCATAATCCCCTTCTTTTATTTTTGCAGCTCTCATTTTAATTATTTGAGCAATTCCTATTACCTTCCAATAAACTCCTCTTATGCCTAAGTTGCATTTTTTTTCAGTTGCAATCATAAGATTTTGATCAAATTATTCCTAACTCAGGAAATGATAGACAAAAAATATAAATTTAACTTACCAAAGGACATCATTTCAAGTTTTATCTTTCTCTATTCAACCTAAAATCTTTTGGTAAATTTGACATGAGAGAAGTGGAACAAGAGTTAATGTTGTCATTGACCTGACTCCTAACTCAGGAATTTCTCCTGCATTACAAGTTTGAAGACAAAAAAAAAAAAAAAAAAAAAAGAGTCAGTTTTACAAAAATGACACAATGTCTAAGAGAGTTCAAAAAGAGTCAGTGTCAAGGTCTGAGGTAATCCACTGGAGTGCTCAAGGAAAACCAACAGAGAAAGTCCAGAAGGACACTGAGATCTCTCTTTACAAAAAGCAGAGCCCTAACTCAGGGCATTGCTTTTTTTGTTCAGAGGGTAGACACTAGTCCTTACAATTGGAGTCACCACAATTTTTTGAAGACTTATGTATACTCAACAAGTTAGTTGACCATAAACCCAAAATTAGTACAAAAGATATATATATATATATGTGACAATACATATATGTGTGTATACACATATATAAGACATATATATGTATAATATATACATATATATATGGTATATAGTCACAAATTGAAAAAAAATAAACCAAACAATTTGGGTGCAGTAACCCTCTTATCAGAACATAAGATGTCTTTGATCATACAAACTGTATGTAACCCAAGACCTCTTTGTTGCTCACTGGAAGCCCACTTCTCAGAGGTTTATTTATTACTAACCCATATTGGATTAGGAGAGCCTAAACACTTCCTGGTTTTAGCAGAATTGGCTCAGCAATTATGACAAATCTGAGCATATAGGTGGAAGCTCTTAAAGAAAACTAAAGATAGTACAAATTAAGTGAAAAGTGATGGTCTTACCTCTGAAGTTTGTTTTCTAGCTTCTTTTATGCAATTTTTTTTGGTGTTTAGTGAATACTTGTTGAGAAAATATTATGTTATATCTCTTACTACTTCATTTTCCCTTCTAAGATTTTCTTTAGATCATTTCTTCCTTGTGCATTTTTATTTTCAAACTTATTTTCTCTAGGCACATACAATTTCAAAATAAATGACAATAATAATAATCGACAGGCTTTCCCAGCCATGAAAAAGCTAGAAATGAATTTTTTAGTGAGAGCAGGGTGCCACAATAATTTCCTTTCAAATGTATATCTTACTGATTATGAAATTCCATCAAGAACCAGGAGATCCCCAAAATTTATACATAATTACTTAAAAATAAGTAATAATTACTTAAAAATAAGTATATGGATGATGATGTTAGTTTTGGGATAATGGTGACAGACACTTAATGGATAAGAGATATTAGCTATGGCGAGACTTTGCTGCTCTTTCCTACCTTGGCAGGACTCTATTTTTAAGAGAAATGCCATTGGCAGCTATCATTCCAGTCAGACAAGCCAGGGTCAAGGTAAAGTAGTATTCAGTTATACAACAGCTGCTCTTGCCTTGTGGAACTACCAGGTGTCCACTAGGTACTGTATGTTTGACCAAATAAGTTTGGGATTTAAATCAGGTATATGGTCACCTGAAAAACAAATGTAAATGTCACTAACATAATGATGGCACAAAGGATTTTTAGCACACACACACACATACAAACATAGTTCTGTATACAAAAACATGGTTCTGCCTGATTTTAAGCTTTGTACTCTATTTCCTAAATCTAGGAAAAGTTTTTATGCTATGGATCAAAGCATATGTAAATAATTGTGAAATGCCTTGTGATTTCAGTTCTTTGAAACTGACTGTTTTAAGCAGCTTCCATCATGGGAAGAATTTTAAGTATTTCATATTCATGACCTCATCCTACCACTCTTCTTTATTCTGGAGCAGAATTGGCAGCCTACAACCAGCTGGGCAAATCCAGGCTTCTGCTTATTCTAAATGAAGTTTTATTGTAGCACAGGCACTCTGATTCATGTATCTGTTTCTATATACCCTACAATGGCAGGGTTGAGTTGTGACAGAACTAGAACTAGTTGTGACAGAAACTATATGGCCACAAAGCCTACAATAGTTATTATGTGACACTTTACAGGAAAATGTTCTAGAGAGATCAATTTGGGAAATAAAAGTCTGTAAATGCAGTTTTATAAACACACACAATGCTCTTAACAACTTACGAGAATCATTACCATTTAACAGTAGTCTTAACTTGAGTATTTCTACTACAGAATTGGGTAAAAAATTTAGAGTGAATTTAAAAACAACAACCCTAGAGTGCATATGTAATTCAAATGCAGGGCACTTTGTGGCAGAAAAATTTACTCTGAAGTTAGTTATAAATGTTGCTAATGTTTTGAATGGCTTAAAATACATGACTTTTAAAATGTAGTCACTCAGTGGATGGCATTTTCTATTCCCCCTTACTCAGTGGATATGGCATATTTTACACTTCTGTGAGAATGTTAACTTTTTATGTTAATAACAAATTTTATTCTCTGTGTGTGTGTGTGTGTGTGTGTGTGTGTGTGTGTGTGCTTTCTATTTAAATTTTGTTATTTGTTTGAGACAGAGTCTCACTCTGTGACCCAGGCTGGAGTGCAATAGTGTGGATCTTGGGTCACTGATGTCTTGACTTTCCAGGCTCAAACAATCCTCTCGTCTTAGCCTCTGGAACAGCTAGGACTATAGGAGTGTGCCACCATACCCAGCCAAGTGTTGTATTTTTTGTATAAAAAGGGTTTTGCCATGTTGCCCAGACTGGTCTCAAACTCCCAGGTTCAAGCAAACCGCCTGCCTTAGCCTCCCAAAGTGCTGGGATAACAGGCTTGAGCCACCACATCTGGCCTTTATTTAAGTTGTTTAATTTGAATTAAAAAGGTGTTGTCTAATGTCACATGATATAAAGGTCATTCAGTGTAATGCCGCTTAAACTTGCAGAATATTTTGAAGTAGAAGTATAGATAAAATTTCTGTCACTTGAGTCTTTATTGTCTGCAATTAATGATTATTGATTCGGCTATATTTTGAATAGTTTTATTTAAATATTTTGGAGAAACCTCAATACATATGAAAATAATTATTCATTCTCTTTTCTCCATGATATTTTCTCTGAGATGACTTTAGCACTTAAAATTTGGTCATTAATACTATTTTATGATTATTGCCTTCCATTCCAATCTAGTCAGGGTCCTTTATGAAGTGTCACTGTGAAATCTACTTTTTGCAGTTATTATAATGGTGAGGCAATGGCCAAGTTTATCTTGCTACCAATGTGGATCCTGAAGTTTGCAGTTTGATTAAGTACCTAAGTATCAGACAGCTTTCCATCTCTAAAAGTGTAATAAAATGCATTTTTAAAAGTGGAAGATTGATTTTTATTATCCTTTATTACTTTAGACTTTTATACCATTTCTTTTTATTCTGTTTAATAAGAAAATTGTGAAGTCTGTTTCTGAAAACCACGAGTTCATTTTATACCTGCATAGTTAAGTGATGTGAGAAGTGAGATTATTATCATTGAAGTATTATGACAGCTAAGTATTCTTTGACCACTGAATGGAAAAGAAAACTAAATTAGAAAGGTATGACTTGTAAAGTGGATAATTACATAAAGTGCCTAATAAGGCAAATGCATAAAATAATATTTTAAGTAATTTTTGAAATAATTATTTGTCTCATAGAGTCAGTGAAATGTAAAAACAAACCAACACAAGACTAGAAAGTTCTCAGCTATGACTTCTGTGAAAAAGGCTCTCAAATCTTTATCTCAACATTCCAAGGAAACTTTTAGATTATACATTTTCTATTGGTAGACACCAACTAATAGTCATTTTATTGGATTTCCAAGACTTAGCACAATGCTTACCACCTACAAGGGTTTATTTATTTCTATTTTATTTAACTTCAGTTTTGACCAGAATTGAAATTTACTGATAAATTTCAGTTGGACTTTTAAAATCTTTTCACTTGACATTACTAAATATTCTACTGAAATATCACATGCATTATATTTCTAAAAGGAACCACGTATTCCACCTATTCTTTGTGCCACAAAATGGCTTCCTTTTTTCTGTGTTCTCATGAGATTTTTTAATGATAAAGTATCTCAAACATACAGTAAATTAGAGAGACTAATACAATAAACTCCAAAATGCCTATCACCTAAATGCAATAAGACTGTTGCTTCATCTGTTTTAACTCTTCGCCCCCCTCTTCACTTCCCTCTTACTGAATTGTTTTGCAACAAAACCAGATATTATGTCACGTTATTTTACTGTTACATGCTTATTACAATATACATCTCTACAAGCGTGGGCATTTGTTTTAAAGGCCTAATTAGGTTTAGGTCCCTCTAGCCAATAATAATTCATAAGTGATACCATATACTTCATATTGAATTACATCAAGAATATAAAAGCCTGGTTTTCCCAATTTTAGTAAGGTTTAAGTAGTTCAGTGAGGTCAGGGGGTGACATCCATTTCTTCCAATTGTAAGATTTTCCATTCACCTTTCATTTATTGGATTCGTCCATTGATAGGCATTACTAAACCTACTAGTTTATTAGTGATTATAAAGTATTGATCTTCTACTTTTATTATATTTTTATATTTATTATTTAGGGTGATTTTATAAAGAAATACTTTTACTCATCAACTAAACCTATTTAGTAACCCTGAAATATGGTTTCCCCTGTTAAGACAAGATTCTGTCCAGTTAATTGACAATTTTGGTGTATGTACTTATTGTAGTTAAAATGGTGTTGATGGAGTCCATTTATTTGACCGTTTTTCTTTTTATTCATTTTACTTTCTCCTGTGTGTGTATTAATAGGAGCTCATAACTTTATCAAATAGTCTATATTTGACATTTATGATAATTTTGACATTATATTCACAAGGGCAAGAAGTTACTGTGTTTTCTTTGCCATTGTGGTCCCATTGCTCAGTACAGCAAGTACATGGCACCTTGTAAGTGCTTAAAAAATGTTAAGTGAGAGAATACATTAATTATTTAAGGCACTTACGTTGCAATTACAGTGTAGTTTGATAATAAAACATTAGACAATCAAAATACCTCAGTATTCTACACTCTAACAAGATGTACTTTTTATATCCACATCTACACTTTTTGCTCAAAAAATCAAATGCATTCTTTTGTTAAACAATGGTTAGTATTAATTAACAAAGAGGATGCTTCTGTGCAGAAATTTCCACCATAATAATTATGTTACATATTGCACAGATAATTTAAAATTTAAAATTGTTTACATTAGAAGGTTTGGGTAAAATATTTACTTCCGCTTTGGTTATTTTAAAATTTTTTTTCACCAATTTAAACTTTTAAAATATTAAGAAAAGGTCATCATGACCAAAATTATATTTTTTTGTAGAAGTTTTCACATTTTTGACTCAAACTTAATTTCATTTTACTGCTCCAAAAATCTTTCACTGAGTTGTTTTTTTTTTTTTTCCGTAAGACAGAAAGTAACTGGCATTAGAAATATATACTAATAAAATAAATAGCATTTTTTAAAAAATAAAGCAACCAGAAGAATTATACTGAAAATTAGAAGCAAATGAATTCAATTAAATACATTCTTAACTTCTATAATAGGTCATATTTATGGAAGTTTTAAAAAGTTAAAAATAAACACAAAAATAACCAACTTTGTTTCTATTAAGGACTCTCAGTACTATGAACTAAAAGCCACTATCCAGTTCTAATAAAATATAGTAACTGATATTGCTAATAACCCACCTTGGCCCTGATTATAATTTGCTATTTATATAATTTATGTGGAAATGAAGATATTAATACATTATGTTAAAATGTTTGTTGTTGCTGTTACTGGTGAACAACCATAATAAGGTGTAAAAATTGGAAGTACTAATAAATGAACACTTTACAGCTTCATCAAAACTTTCATGTTAATAATTACTGTGACTTTTACTTTCTTTTATTCACTGTCATTTATAACTTGAATACTCCAGACGCATGTGAATTATCTTTAACATTCATGAAATACGGAGTGCACACCAAGCATAGAGGGAAACAATGTCATATCACCACAGGAGGAGTTGGGCCAGTGCTGGCTAGACATAGGAACACTCAGAGAGATCCTCTACTCCCACCACGGGAATCTAGATTTCTTGTTTTTCTTTTTTCTTTTTCTTTCTTTTTGTTTTTTTTCCCCCAAGACTTGTATCTGAAAAGACTCCTTAGAATGCAATGTCTTTGACAGCTCATGTTCTTACATAAGGGTCATTGTAGTCAATAGTTGGATCACTAGAGACTTTATGGAAAGGCATTGGGGATGGAGTGTGCAGTTTAATACGTTCTTCAAAAATGTTTCAAGCCTGGTAATTGGGCTGTTTTCAATATGCTGCCAACTGTTGACCAACATGGGTATGAACTGTGTGGGTTCAGTTTCTGCCTCTGCTATACCTGAGACAAAACAGCAAGACCAATCCCTCTGCTGCTTCCTCCTCTTCAGCCCATTTAATGTGAAGATGACAAGGATGAAGACTTTTTTGATGATTCACTTCCATAGTAATAGTAAATAAATTTATCTTCCTTATGATGTCCTTAATAACACTGTCTTTTCTCTAGCTTACTTTATGGTAAGAATATAGTATACAGTATATAATATATATTGCATGCAAAATATGTGTCAATCAACTAGTTATCAGTAAGGCTTCTGGTCAACAGTAGGCTATTAGTAATTGAGTTTTGGAGGAGTCAAAATGTATTGGCAGATTTCTGGCTGAGTGGAGGGTTGTTCCCCTAACCCTCACATTGTTCAAAGGGGTCAACAGTT
This sequence comes from Theropithecus gelada, assembly GCF_003255815.1. Lineage (NCBI taxonomy): Eukaryota > Metazoa > Chordata > Mammalia > Primates > Cercopithecidae > Theropithecus > Theropithecus gelada. The sequence continues at coordinate 70,001,510 of NC_037680.1, read as the reverse complement.
TTGTTTGTGGTTTGGGTAGGGAAAGTCAACACCTCAAAATTCTCAAAATTCCCTTTCTTTCACTGTGTTTCCTTATGTTGCTTAGATATGATACTTGTTAATAGATATGGCCCCATTTTGCTTTTTTCTTATAAATTTTGTCTGGTATTTTTTGTCTTGTAATCAAGAGTTTAGTTCATTTACAGTACTGTGATTAGGAACTTCTTTGAATTTACTTCCAAAATCTTATTTCATGCTTCCTATTTGACCTGCCTAATTGCCAGCTTGACCTGTTCTTTAAGTTTGTAGTTTTAATTATATATAAACATATATTAGTCTGCTCAGGTTGCCATGACAAAATATCATAGATTAGACGGCTTAAAAATACGTTTATTTTGGCATAGTTCTGGAGGCTGGCAGCCCATGATCAAGGTGCCTGAAAACTTGGTTTCTAGAGAGGGCTGGCTTCCTGGCTTAGAGACAGCCATCTTCTCTCTGTCTTCACATGAGATTTCCTCTGAGTGCACACAGAGACAGGTCTGTAGTGTCTATTCCACTTCTTAAGGACACCTCTCCCATAGGATTAAGAATCCACCACTATGGCCTTATTTAACATTAAAAACCCCCATAAAGGCTCTATCCCTAACTACAATCACTTTGGGGATTGGGTTTCAACATACTTTGGGAGCACACAATTCAGTCCATAACTATAAGTCTGTCTTACAAAAAATCTCTTTTAGTTTTGCAATTATGTTTGGTCACTGTTGTAGGTTGGGTCCTCAAGAAGTGAGTACTGAAATGGATTTTAGGTATTTGAGATGTTAATTTTGTATTATCATCTGTGAATGAAAAGGAAAAAAAGCAGAACTGCGCAAAGGAAGAACTGGGATGCAGGCCTGTCCAGAATTCAGCCAAGACTTCTAGGGAGCTCGGGAGCAAGTATTGCCTGACAGAGTAACCCACATAAAGCTGAAACAGCTAAGCCTTTATACCCCCACCTTGCTTTAATATCAGTTGCAGCTTGATTCTGGAAGCGTATAACTTCAGGTATAGGGGCTCTCTGAAGCTGATGAAGACCTTGAAAGATGTGAGACCTGGAGATTGGCTGCTAATTGCCTTCCCTACTGCTGGGCAATGAGTCCTTTCTTCAGTAAGGATCTCAGCAGCTCATCTCAATGTGTACCACAGTCCCTTTTCAAAACTTTGATAGTCATTTGTTTCTTTGTTATGTATCTTTTATTTTAAAAATTATACACCATATAAAAGTATTTTAGTATTTCAGTTTTTACAGTTATAGTTTTCTATTTGCCTTTTCCTTGTAAATATGATTTACTTTTGTTATTAATTCATATTTCTTGATAACTGCTCTAAGACAACTTTCTAAAGATTGGGTTTGAAGAGCAATCATCCATAAAGGGTGTTTGCTTCTTCCAGGAACTTGCAGTTAAAACCAATTTAGTACTTAGTTTTGTGTGGAGGCTTTGCCTGGTTTTGGTGGGGATAGTTGCAGGAATAAGATAGAGTAGATCAAGATTTCTACCCAATTGAGTGTGGTTAGAAAATTCTTAGAGAAGACTTTAAAATTATTTTTAACTTTACCCTGAAACAAGAGCCCATCTAATATGTATTTCCACAGTATTTTCTTGTGGGAAAGCTTTTTGTCATTCACCCATATAGGGCGATGAATTACAGGGGTCCTATCTCCAAATCTATTGGTCACATTGCTCAGACCTAAGTTTTATCTATCAGTAAAGGGTTCTCCCACTTTTTATTATCTTCATCATACATACAAAAATCAAGCTTTTTTTTTTTTTTTTTTTTTTTTAATTGAGACAGAGTCTTGCCCTGTAACTGAAGATGGAGTGCAGTGGTGCCATTTTGGCTCACTGCAATCTCTGCCTCCCGAGTTAAAGCAATTCTCCTGCCTCAGCCTCCTGAGTAGCTGGGATTACAGGTGAGCGCCACCATTCCTGGCTAATTTTTTTTATTTTATTTTTAGTAGAGATGGGGTTTCACCATGTTGGCCAGACTGGTCTCCAACTCCTCACCTCTAGTGACCCGCCAGCCTCCGCCTCCCAAAATGTTGGGATTACAGGTGTGGGCTACCGCACCCAGCACAAAATCAAGCTCTGATGAATGCACCTGAATATTTCCCAACTGCATACAAAATCATCTTTCAATCATATTAGTAACTTTATGAGGTACTCAGTGAAGATTTTAAAATATTTGTATGGCGGCACAAAGAATTTTTAAATATAGGTTCATAAATAAAAATGCCAATATTCTTTGTCTGGTTAAATCTGTGCCCTAATAGACAAGACGATGGCAAAAAGTAATACCTGTGAATGTCTCTTTGGGTAGAAAAAGCTTTATGCTAAGATACAGATCTCAATTCTCATTTAAGGTGTCTTCTTCAATAAGGTTTATTTTCCTTAGCAGACTATCAGAATTTTATACATTAGCAAAAACTGACTTAATAGGTACATACATAAGTAATTTATCTTCTTAGTTCCTAATCTTTGTTTTAATAGGTACTAAAAAATCTGCTGTGATTATCAGTTAAATCAATTTATTAGATTATGCCAAGTAAAATGCTTCATTCAATTTTGAGGTAGGAGCAAATTTGTTTATACTTTAACATTTACACCTCCAATTTTTCATTCTACACTCAAGGTTTGTTTACCAGAAAGAAAAAAAATTGATAAATGTTATCAGTGTACATTTTTCTCACACACATTAATATTAGTAGAAATATATTTTAAGGGACAGTTACATTATTATTAATCTAGCATAGACATAAGAGTGTCTAAAAATATCAAAAATGATAAACTAATATCTAGGTAATAATCTAACCTTCAACTTCCCTTTGGAAAAACAATAATTTATCACTTGTAAATGTTGCATTAATAGAGCCACATCTGCAGATGGCCTGAGGTGGAAATTATCTATTCAATGGCAATTTTATTCTACTCCCATTGTATTAGGAACAACAATAAACTATGCTAAGTAACCAAGCTTTTTTTTTTCTTTTTACATTTCCAGACGAAAACATTGGATATATATCCCTAGGAAATAGCCCTTATTTTAGTAGCTCCTAATTAAATATGTGATTAAAATAAATTATGCCTTTTGTTTAAATACTGGAGAACTTACTCACTTATAAGTAAGAAAATAAGTTCTTGTTTTACCATCAGTGTCTGCATTATTACCACACAAATAGATGAGCCTTCAATTTTAATAAATGTGTTTGTGGTAGATGTTATATATTTCGCACAGAATTGGTATAGATATACATACTTTTCTAGGAATCTCCAAAAATTCAGTAACACTTTATTTATCCAGTAGATATTTATTAAGAACTAAAGATGTAAAGAAAACTTGTCAAAATAGATGCTCCCCAGTCAAAGTGAAATGTTTAGAAAATCAGGACAGATACAAACTTTGTAAAAATAGAATTTTGTAGGAAAATTTGCCTTCCCCAGTTTGGCTGATTTTGAATAACCAATTATTTTTCATAAAAGTTATAGTGATTTTATACAGCTTATGCATCTCTCTGAAAATGATTTTCAAACATGAAACTTTATGAATGGATCAAGTAGATATCATTGTGTTACTGGCAGTGAATCTCTATGGGTTTACAGCAACCTCAATTCTTACCCCCTCGGAAGAAAGAATTTGACTGAAGGGTATAAGGCAAAGTGAGAGACTGAGGCAAATTTTAGAGCAAGAGTGAAAGTTTATTTACAAACTTTAGAGCAGGAATGAAAGGAAGTAAAGGACACTTGGAAGAGGGCCAAGCATGCGACATGCCCCATTTGACTGTTGACTTAGGGGTTTATCTGTTGACATACTTCCGGGGTCTTGCATCCCTTCTCCCCTGATTCTTCCCTTGGGGTGGGCTGTCAACATGCACAGTGTGTTGACTAGAGGCTCACCTGAGGCGTTTTCTCCTTACCAGCCAAATGTTCCTAAAGGTCATAGGCCAGTTAAACTCTGCCATTTTGTCTCTTAATGATCATGCTTTAGCCCACTTGCGCAACTCCTGGGATCTTATTGGGAAGCTGCTGACCACGTTTCAGGTGTTTCTGTTTATTGGGAGACTGTCTTTCCCTGGCTCTGGCTGTGACCAATTATTACTTTGGAGAGGCAGTGTGACAACTGCCTGACCATCACCTGATTGTCGCCTGACATTCCTACTGGTGGGGAGAGCCCTCTCCTGCCCTGCTCATGCCTAACTAGCTACCTACTGTGACAATTTAAGATCAATGAGACTTTCAGCAAATTATTCTCTTACTCTTAATTCCATCATCTGTAAGTAGTTATAATACCCATAGTAAAGTGCTGATATAGTTCCTGGACAAAGTAGGAAATCAACAAATGGTAATGCTAACAATTAATATTATTGTATTATAGCATATAGAATAGCATACTAAGAATACAGTATTAAAATCATTAATGCCATTACCTTAAGTACTTTAATATAAACTAAACATAATTTATTTTGATGCTTTATTCTTTATATTCTAGAATTAAATTTTTAGTTTTTTTAATGAATTATTGGTGTTTGTGGCTAAGACAATAACTTCTTTTCTCACCTTGTTGAAGTTCTCTCAACAGTTAACTTTATTATTCAATTGTTGCTGAACTTCATCTAAGTGCCACATATTAATCGTCCCCAAACTCTTAGATGAGTTTAGCTATTACTTTCTTATTCAAGGCTTTCCCTACATTTTCACCAAGGCCTTGGTTTTAGTTATGAACTTAAAGTTATTTTAAAATAGACTCTTTTCTGTAAGTGATGTTTCTTCAATATCTTTTTCAAAATATGAACTGCAAATTTCTTGTAAGACTATGAAGGCCTTTGTTTTTTAGTGAAGTTTCGGCCTCAGACTTCTCAGATCTTATCCTGCTGGCTCTACCTTGCATCCAGTAATTCTGCTGTGCTGGCCTCCAGGAATGTTAAATTCTCTCCTATAATAAAAAGCTTTTTCAAATTAAAGATAACCTGAAACTTGGTATCTTCTTATTGTGAAGAAGAGTAATGCAAACTGTTTCCTTTGTTATAGCCAAAACTAAACAAAATAAAAATGTACACAGAGCTGCCATATTTTGTGAAGTAATAATGCTAAAAATAACTAATATATTTCAAATAAATAACATGTTCTAAACAGGGAAGTATAAACTGTGTAGATATTATTTTGTATAACATTTTCAAATGTCTTTCAAGACAGATAAACACATTTTCTTTCCATGAAAGATGATTGGGGGACTTTATCCCCAGGATACTGTATGCTAAATACTGTATGCTAAATACTGGATACTGTATAATAAAGTACTGATTCTCATGTACTTTATTAGTAAGAGAGCTCGTGTATCATCCAATCAGTACCTAATTATATTTATTTTAGGTTTTAAAAAAGAATTAATGCATATCTACTATCTTTGTTTGTTAAAGAACAGAAACATAAACTTTTCTGTTTGAGGAAGTCGAAAGTTGTTAGATATTAGTAGCTGAACCACCAGTGAATTCCAGAATGGTTTTTAGGAAAAGGCATATCTAAAAGGAATTTACAAAAACAGAAAATGCATCACAATGTCCACTTATTTAGTAAAGGTGAAAGGAAACATTTGATTATTATATATAGCATTGCATTATAAGAGTAGCTAACATCCATTTTGTGTTTACTATTCTTGTTTTTTTTTTTGGCACCATGCTTAGTGCTTTACCTATATTGTCATAATTTATTATAACAACTTTTGAAGTAGATAAAGTAGATATATTATCATCATCTTTTTAAAAATAAGAAAACTAAGACTTAGGAAAATTAAATACATTTTCCATGATCACAGTAGACATTCACAAAATGGTAATTCTAATCATCACGGATATTATGAATTTAATTATTTCAATGACAATATAATGATGTAGAGATGTTCAGAGTCAGAACTGAATAATTCTAGAGATGAGGGAAGTGGGCTTTATGCATGAGGTATCTTTAGAGTCAGACTCTGAAGTATGGGAAGAGTTTAGAAATGTAAATCAACAGGTTAAAAAGTGAGAAAACTTCAGCCAGAGAAAAGTGTTGGAATGTGACATCCAGTGCCACATCTAATGAATGATTACCTGAAGGTAATTCTCCAACAGTATAACTTAAATTAATCTTATAAAAAACAAGACTCCAGGTATGAAAAATAAAAACAATAACATTTTCTTCACGAAATTACTAGAATTCATTTTTAACACTGTGCTTTAGAACAAATGAATCAAAGCATCTGCTTTATATAGTGTAAAATTAAAATAATTCTTTTGGCATTCAGCACTTTCCAAACATTTGTCTGTTATGAATATGATGAAACTGATTGGCATCAGAGATGGTTAGACTTTTTTGAAAAAAAAAAAAAGTGGAAAATTAGAACCAATTGAGGAGCATTCAATGAAATACTTATTATGTTTTCTAAAAATATAAAAGCTGTCATATATAGTTTTGAATCATTTGACACAAAAAATAAGTCGAAGGCTGGGTGCCGTGGCTCATGCCTGTAATCCCAGCACTTTGGGAAGCTGAAGCGGGTGGATCACCTGAAGTCAGGAATTCAAGACTAGCCTGGCCAAGATGGTGAAATCCTGTCTCTACTAAAAATACAAAAATTACCCAGGTATGATGGCGGGTGCTGTAATCCCAGCTACTCAGGTGGCTAAGGCGGGAGAATCGCTTAATCCCACGAGTTGGAGGTAGCAGTGAGCCAAGATTGCACCACTGCACTCCAGCCTGGGTGACAGGGTGAGACTCCATCTCAAAAGAAGGAAGGAAGGAAGGAAGGAAGGAAGCAAGGAAGGAAGGAAGGAAGGAAGGAAGGAAGGAAGGGAGGGAGGGAGGGAGGGAGGAGAAAGGTCTACTTAAACAGTCACTCTCATGTATAATCTTTACTCCTTCTCTTGTCCATCTATACACTGGCTTGGGACTTGAAGACCCCTCCCAAACCTCACTCTAACATGATGCCAAAAGACAAGAAGAAGTACTGGAAAGACCACTGGTATATCTCATCACCATTCCTCTGATGATTCATTTTCTGTTTACTCTGGGACAGGAATAGAAATGAAACAGATGTCTCATTTAATTAGTGCTTTAGTTGTTTATCTATCAATTGTTGCTGCTTGGTCTATCACCTGCCCATCAAAGCTTGTGCATGGCACCAGCAAAACACCAGCTCTCTCATGAGTGTCTTGTGTAGATTCTTCAAAGGGCTACCATTGCACTGTCTTAGGATGAGATACACAGGACCACTCCTAACTCCTTCATTTAGTAGTACTCCTTCAGTAGTATCCCCTGTGACTTCTTCCTATTGAAGATCCTTTTGGGCAGATAACAATCTAGGATGGGGAATGGTAACATTATTAAAGTATAGCTCTAATCTTTTTTTTTTTTTTTTGGTGGGGGGGATGGAGTCTCGCTCTGTTGCCCAGGCTGGAGTGCAGTGGCATGATCTCGGCTCACTGCAAGCTCTGCCTAGCTATCTTAAATACTATCCTAGGTAACGACAGTAGCCTTTAATGAAACCCGTAAGGAAACTAGAGTATGTAGCTGTCTGAGATGATAATCTACTTCAAAACCTGCATTTATGGTGAAGAAGAGAAGGCCTGTCATTGCTGATTAGTATTATAAATGAGGGAGTTCTTTCAAGTATTCTATGGAACAATAGAGTTCAGAGTATCTTCCTTATGTGACACTCGAACCCCTATAAATTACCCCACAAAGAAAGCTCCCTGTTGGCTCAGAGGCTAGGAGTTGGCCTGATTGGGGGTGCAGGGGAGTAGAGGGCTGTGAAGGAAGGACTATGGGATAAGCATGAAACCTCCCAAGGCCTGGAACTGACTTTACTCTGGGCTTGCTTGTTTCATGTGTTCAGTTTGGATCTGGACCTGGGTCTCTGAAGGAGATGGGCTTGTTGTCTTTGGGAGACATGTAACGATACCTTAAAATAAATGATGCTTGCAGTGTGACTCCTTTGGTCCACTTAACCCTCAAGAAATTAACTTGTCCCTGTTACTCCAAACTATGGGAGTTGAAACTATTCATCTACTATCCTACTATTTTCCCATTATCTCTCTCTACTTTTTCTTTTGCTCAGGTAAGCACAGAGCAGGCCAACAGACTTACTTTTTAGAAAACTATCATATTAGAGAATAAAATATGAAATACCCTAGATTGTTAAAGACACTTGGAGCCCTCTTCAATTGGATTTTAGTGGGAAGAAAAGAAATGACACCTTGTCTATTATGTTGATAATTTGCAAGCCAAAGGATTTTCTTTCTGTCATTCCCCAGTCATCTTTCATGTAAGAGATGAATGATATGTGTGTATGGGGTGAGACAGGGATAATAGAGTCTCTTGGTAGTATTTAAAGACAAATCTTCTATAAGGAGCCTAATCTCACCCCCAGGACACGCAATGGTTAAAAGGATTTTAAAAATCTGAAATTCAAGAACTGATTCAAGGAATAGAGATCAGTTGACTTTTATTATTAATACATGGCCTGCTGGCATAAATGTGAGTAGGCCCCGAAGACGATCAATTAAGACCTGACAAAAGTGACAAGTAATGTAATACCATACTCTGGCTGGTGGTAGGTATCTGGTTTTGAAATTTCAAATCTATATTTAAATTAGATTTGCTTTTTATTTATTCAGGAAATAAGTATGCATAGATTTTTTAAAAATCTACTTTTCTTTTATATGATTCCTATCTGACGTTTCACAGTAAAAATTGTAGGTGAGATTCCTATCTGACCTGGACAATATTGTGCAGTAACCTCTAAGTGAAGTACTTACTATTTATATATTTAATATGTGTGATTTTGAATGCTTTCATAAGACCAGATGCTTTATTTGATTAATTTTGTATAGAATTGCAGAAAAGTCTTCCAGTCTTAGTTCAACTACCATTTCCTCAGAGAAATGTTAACTGATGACTCTCTACTTACTTCATTTACAATCTTTTCATCATGCTCTGTCCTGTATTGTACAAACTAACATCTATATTTTATTAAATTACTTACCAGTTATTCATTTTCATTCTTCTCCAAATTAAAATATAGACTTTTTGAAGACAGATACCATTCCTGTCTTTTGCACTGCAATATATTTATTACTCAGAACAGTGCCTCACACATAGCTGGTACTCATTAAATACCTGTTGAATAGATAATTAATAGAAGAAATAAGAAGACAAAGTCAGTATGTTGGACTGTCAAGAGTGTTAGAAAAACCAAAAGTGTTATTCTGTCAAGTAGGAACTCAATAAAAACTCAATAGATATTGATCAATACTTTATTTCACCTCCAATCTTACTAAATTATCACTGATCTGTGAATTTGTATTGGTTGAATAATTGGAAGTGTGAATGAGTGGGTGATTATGTTCAGCTGCTGTGTGCTGGTATCTCTTTTTCCCTACATTCTGCCACATTTGTGTGTTTACTTTGTTAAAAAATCAATAAAAAGAGCTTTAATTCAATCTTCCCCATACTGCACTCATATCTGGAAATGGGGCTCAAGATGTACCTTTTAAAATGATTTTTTGCATATTCTTTTAAGATAAGAAAGATTCAATCTTTAGTGTGTGTGTATGGGGAGGGGGCATTGGCTGGTCATTCATCTTTTCATTGGATAATCTTACAATTAATCTTACAGTGCATTTTTTTAATTTGGAAAAGATAATATGAGATTAAGAATAAATATATTTTCTCATGTATGTTTCAATAGGTTGTTTTCTTACTATTTATAAAATGCAGAATTTTTTATTTTGAAAAAATAGGGATCTCTCTCTTCCTCTAAATTATCGAAATAATACAATAAATATACTAAAAATATAAAACTATGGTGAGGAATTGTCTCTAATCCTCCTTCCCTGAAAACAACTTTTCTTTCTTTTTTGTGGTTAATTTATTCTAATTTTTGCTCACATAAATGCATTTTTTACCAGTTATAATACTTATTTACATGTAGTCTTGCTTTTATAAAATTGCTATTGCTTAAATGTTTATACGACAACATGGATTATAGTTATGGTCATTAATTGATAACTACCCCAGTCATAGGATTCATTTCTATATTTCTAAATAGCAATTTCTATATTGTTGGTTTAAATAAGAGCATAATGAACATGTGTATGCATAGTTTGCATTATTTCCATATAAGTTCCTATAAACAGAATCAGAATGGTCAAAGATAATAAACAAAAATTCAGCTAACCTAATTTGGTGAATACTCTGATGTTGCTACATTTTTACTTTTCAACATTGGGTATTTCATCTCAGATTCCATTATATAGAGTTTATGTGTTGATTATTTCAAGTAACATAATTATTCTCATTATTCTAAAATATAATGTCTTGATCACTTTAGTAGGAGCAAATAAATTTAAACATATTTTTATATTTAGTACATTGCAAACTGTTTTACTAAAAAATATGTGTTGAATAAGATATAGAAGACTTAAAAATTCTAATTAGCTACTTAATGAGACTTTAGGAGGGTACTGAGATTTCTTCAATAAGGCGAAACAAATGAAAAACCTCGAGAAGTAATTTATATATTTAAATGATATTCAAATCTATGCTTATGGATTGAAAAAAATCAAACACATAATTTACTTTATCCAAATTACAAAGCCAAAATGCCTATTAACTGGAGATTTGAAGAAGAAAGCTTATCTGTAATGAGCCTTCCAAAGTCCGCTTCTAAGAATATCAATCCAACTTAATGACATTAGAGAAAGATAAGACAAAACAAAACAAAACAAAACTTGCTTGTTGAGTTTTCTCTGGCATACATTTAACTTTACTTTTGATTTGATCAATAAAAGATATTTACCACGAGTAATAAAGTACGTAATGCTTTTAAATTTGCATGGATTTTACACATACGGGTCAAAAAGGTTTTAATATTTAATCTTCCACTCTTAAGTTGACTAAAAGTAGTTTTGCTTTCAGTATTCACCCCAATTCTCCCTTCTAGGTACATCATTTATGTTTCCCCATTGTCATAGATCAAGAAGCAGGGGCAAATTGAAAGAAACTGGTAGATTCTGTAGTTCAATATCCTCTCCAAATAAGCATTTTGTTCTTATTTTACTACCTCAAAGAAGTAATAAATTTATTTTTTAAACATTTTATAGATAAGAAATAGTAACTTAGTGGAATTGAATAAATTTAGTCCTGGTCAAAAAGCATGTTATTAGCAGAGCTACATATATATATATATAAAATTTACTTATTATCAAAAATATTATATATTTATATATTTATAAATTTTTATATATAAATTTATGTAATTTATATAAATTTATATATCTCATGACTTTTTTCACTTTACAAATGCATCATTATAAATAACATATTGCAATAGAGTAAAATTAAAATTTTGCTTACTATCACGTTTTAGTGAAGTTTAGCTTTATAGGGATCTATAACTTCCATTTTAATTTTCATGAGAAAAACTTAAATTCTGTGAGAAATGATTAAAAAACAACAGTAAGAACAAACAAATTTTTCTGCTTTTTATATGTGTCAGAAAAATATCCTATAGAAAACTGCTCTTAATCTTTTTGACATGGAATAAGACTGCTTTTCTACATCGCATCCAATGTAGAAAAAAAGATACCAGTTTCTCTAGATCTGTAACAGAGAAGTTAAATCATTTAAATAGGGGGAATTGGAGGTTTTAAATTTGAGAATCGCTTTGATAAATTTTCCCATTTGTGACAAAGAACATCTGACCCCATCTTAGCTTCTGTCATGTCTACTTTTGTATAAAGGAGCAGGTTTCATAAATAATATCTGAACTTTCAAAAAATAAAACCATCTCTGAAATATTCTGAGAAAATATTTCTTCTCTGGGATCATGATGAATTAAAAAAAGATAAATACAAAACTAAGATGGAAGTCTGCTACTTATTAGATGATATTGATAAGTCAATTAATCCAGTTTATCTCAAAATATGGGCCAAGAACACCTGAATTGGTATTATCTGTGTTGTATGTTAAAAATGCAAGTTTCTGTCCTCACTACAGGCCTATGGGATCAGAATTCCTGATGATAAGTTATCAGATATAGTGTGCATGTCTGCAAGCATTCAGGTGATCATTATGCAGGATCCTTATTTTAGATTCAGGAATAAAATCTCCTTACAGATTTGTCATGACAACTAAATTAACTTGGTAAAGTGATAAGGATAGAACAAGCTCGTAATAATTTTAAATGTTATTCCCTTGTTCTTTTATCCTTGACAGAGATTTTGTTATATCTTTCTCTTAATTTTTTTGGTGAAGTACTTACTTTGGAGCATTTCTCTGTTTAATTATTTGCTTTCACGGTAAATATTTTCAACATGTAACTATGCCCATGTAAGTATACAGGTAAGTAACCATGAGATAATTGCACATGCTCTCCCTAATTCATGAGAGAGAGTCACTACATTAAACATTTGGATGATGTATGGCAAAATTGCATCAATGTTGGAAGTAGGGTAGTTTAAACTCTACTGTTATTAGTGTGCCCAAACAAACTATTCTCTAAAGGATCAGGAAACACTTCAGGAAAGTCACTAGTCAGAATGATGGAGGAGAGACTGGAAAAATAGGAGACAAATGTGTGACACATATTTCTTCTAACTTGTTTCTCTACAGTTACAGTCTTCTATGAAGGGACGTTGTAAAGTCACATTAGGTCTTGTCCATGAATTTCTCTCCAGTCACAAAGTAATTTTCTAGCCACACCTCATTTCCTCCAGGATCTCTAATATGCCACAAACAAATGCTTTTGCCTTTGCTTAATTCATCTCTTTGCATCAGACATAATTTCTCATCTCTGAGCCTGAAGAAAAACCTATTCATTTTACAATAGATTTTAGGAATCACCTGTAAGAAAGCCTTTCTCGATATTTCCCCAAATTAGAAGAAACCATGCCTTCCTTTTTAATCACATCTTATTTTGTGCTCACGTTGTATTAATCATGTCTTTTATTTTCTATATCCTGATACTTTAACACCTACACCCCTGCTCTCCCTGGAGGAACTGTCCCTCTCAGGGTTATCAGGTTCACAGAGATAGTATACAATGTGCCTGTCTGTGAACTTTTCAAAAACAAAGCAACCAATGGAGAGCCACACCACAACTGCCTGCTTCACTGGGCCGCTATGTCCCTGCCCTAGTCATCCCAGGTTCAGGTGCCACAAAATGAAGGAAAACCTCTATGCCCTAGAGCATACTTAAATTATTCAAACTAACCAATGCTAAGTCGTCTTACCCTTCTCTATTTGTTCTTTCCTGCAGAAACTACAATAAAGGCTCTTTCCCACAGTTCTCCCATCTCTTCTACCCTTGTACCTAACCCTCATGCCTCCCTGAGTGGCTCCCCAAGGCATGGCATAGCCCTTTTCCTTGAACTGTGAGTGATCAACTATCCTCTCAATGACAATAGCCTTCTGATTTTTTGTCCTTACTATATTTCAAATGTTTTAATTAATGCACTATATTTTAAAACAAGAAATCCATAGGATTGGTACTTACCTTGGTCAATGAATTCACAGCCTCTTCTTTGGGGCTCACTAAAGTTTAATATGTCCTCACTTGGATAGAAGTCCTTAAACCCACACCTTTTCTCCCTTTCGTGGTCTTAAGACCTTGAATATTATTTGTTTACATTTATGTCTCTGACCATTCTTCCTGTATGCCTTCTGGTGTTTTGCTTCTAAAGGGGTGATCTGGGAAGCAGCAGCACCCCCATCTTCTGGGAGCTTATTAGAAATACGGAATGCCAGGGCCTGAATCAAAATTAACATTTTAACAAGATGCCAGGTGACTCATATGCATGTTAAATTTTTATCAGCATTGCTTTAGGATAGCAATTCCTTTACTCTATTCTTTTCAACTAGATGACCTTAGGTATTAAAACTACATTATACTTCAGAAGTTGAATGCTTTTTTTCCTCTATCTGTGTACACAACAATTAGTGTTGGATGGCTCTCAGTACCTTTGTCCTCTTTTCTATTTATTTTTCCACAGTTTTTGTTTGATTTTATGATCAATCTATCTGTATACTAATATTACATTCACCTGAATTCCAGAGACTTTCTTAGAAAACCTCAAAATATTTTTCTGCTCTTACATAAAATTATAATGCTTTTTCTTTCTTATTGTGTTTTCTTTTCTACTTCTGAATAAATCGTATTATAAGATTCAAAATATCCCAAAGGTAGACTTTGCCAATTTTATTATTTGTCCCTGGAACTGTAAAGATGTACAAAATATATTTCATCTCAACACCAACTCATCGTAAAGGCAGATGCCAGTTTTTCTTTTTCTTTTTTTTTATATTTTTGTATGTGCATTGATGAACTGTGTTAGTTCTCTATAGAATAAATTTATTAACTTTATCATGAATTATTCACCACCATGATTCAAATTTAAGTATATATAATATGTACTAGTCAAACTTAAGAGCACAGGAAGACATTATTTCTAAGATATTGTGAAAAAATAACATAAGTCCTCAGAGTTAGCAGCTCTAAACTTCCTGAGTAAACTGTACTTAGGTATGACTGGCTTGTTAAAAGATTAAGAAATCTGTTTTAAAGATGGGTGTTCATTAAAAGTATGCTTTTCCTCCTTGAGATTTTAAAATTATTTGGGGTATCTTCAGAAGCTGATGATTGTGATTAATATGAAGCTTTATTTGGATAGCAAGTTGTTTGTTAATTCTTTAAATTTTTGTATATGAACATGGAAAGGGATTAGGGAGCATAGATGAAGATTATTCTGGAAACAAATTAAGAGTTTGTTGAAGTTGAGTAAAGAGATTAAAATAACAATAAGAAGAGTAAAATGGCAGTCGACCAATTACCTGCTGCCTGATAGCACTGAACCAAAGCCCTAAAGAGCATATAATATTTCTCTTTTTATTTTTTACTCAGTTTAGATTGAATCATATAGGATTTTGTGAATTATTAATTTAAGTCCCAAACAATCCTCCCCTGATCCTCATAATATATTCAGAGTTATACTTTCTCCAACAGGAGACATGTTGTTGAAGGTATAAAATACTTCAAATATCTTACAATGTGGAAAACTCATTTTATTTTCTTGAAGGAATTTTGCACCAAATTCTGTTTGCATCTTCCTCTAGTTATTCAAACTTCCTGAAATTGGGATTAGACTAGGATAATTTTTACTAATATGAATCCAAGAATACCCAGCCTTGCATTTGAGCACCCACTCAGAGTTCGTGTTTTCAGGATCTACGAAGAAAATAATTAAACAAAGCAAAGCAGCTATTACTAGCAGAAGTCCTTCCATCCCAACCCCAAGCCCCAGTGTAGTATAATTGTCAAGTATATTAAGCTAACAACCTAGAATAAGTTTCGCCTAATTTTTCTAGGGCCAAATGACTTATAGTGAAAGCAAATGGAGGTTCAATTCTTACAACTTTATTCCCATTTGTTCACAATTTCATATTTAGCATTCTCATTTGAGGAATGTCTATCTAAGGAATACCTGCCATTAAGAATCAGAATACCTTTTGGGGAAGTGAAAATCAGCCCTCCAGGTATAAGACTATTAATGAGACCTGGACAAGGCCGTGGAAACAATGTTTCTATACAAGACTCTAACGCGGATGTTTTATAAAGAAAATAAAAACTTTTATAAACCATAAAACTTCCTTCTGGGAGACTTGCTGCTTTGTTACCAATAATATTCTCAATCCCAATTTCATTCCACTTGCTTCACAGACAAAGATTACTGAGATATTAACTGCTGACTGATCATGGGGTATAGTTGACATAAAATAACAGCACATATTTAAAGTGTATTATGTTGATATAGGTAAGCATACCCGTATCCAAAACCACAGTTAAGATAATAAACATACCCATCACAAAGAAAGCTTTCCATTCCCTCTCTTCTATGTCTCTTCTCAGTTATCTTTCCATCTTCAAGCAATCACTGATTAAATTTGTGTCACTACAGAGGTGTTTGTATTTTCTGGACAATTTTCTCAATGTAATCATACAGTATGTACTCTGTTATTCTGTCTGTCCTCCATTCAGGAACTTGCTGATGGCTGTTATTGTGTGTCAAGAGTTTGTTTCATTTCACTTCTCAGTAACCATATAGCACAATATGTATTTCTGTTTACATATTGGTAGCCATTAGAGTCGGTTTGAATTTTGGACATTAGCTTTCGTTTCCCTCAGTAAATACCTAGGAGTAGAATGGTTGGGCCATATGGTAGATGTAAGAATAACTTTTAAGAACTTGCCAAACTGTTTTCTACAAGTGGATCTACCCGTTTACATTCCCACCAGCAGGAAATGCACATTCAGGTTGTTCCAAATCTCCTCCAACCCTTGGTATAGTCAATCTTCAATTTGAGACATTTTGATGAGTGTGTTGTGGTACCTCATTGGATTCTAATTTTTATTTCCCTAATGAATAATGATGCTGAGCATTTTTATGTGTTTATTTGCCATCTGTGCATCTTCTTCGATGAAAAGTCTGTTGGTTTTTTATTACTGAAGTTAACAAGAGTTCTTATACATTCTGAACACAGTACTTAAACAAATGTGTGATTTTAAGATATTTTCTCATAGTTTGTAGCTTGTTTCTGATTCTCTTAATGATGCCTTTTGAAGTTCATGTTGGTGAAGTTTAACTATTTATACCCTAATAAATCATCATTTTGGTATAAGATATAAGAAATCTTTGCCTAATCCAAGCATAAATATTTTAAAAATTACTTTCCTTGACATTTTGGAATTTAGGGTTACTGAACTTTTAGCTATTTTTATATGGTATAAGATATTTGTAACCATCTTATTTCCTGGCCTGCTTTTAGGCTGTTGGCTAGTTCTTGGTGTGGGGAGCCTTGAGTCCTAAAGCTCTCTGTCAGTGTCAGTCTCCACCAGAGAAAGGCAGAGGGTCTGTGCTGGAACCGTGGTTGTTATACAAGCTAGAGTATTCCTATCCAGCAGAGGAGTTATGCTTTTATATATGATTAAGAAGGCATGAATCAAACAAGAGGTTTTCCTACTTACAGCTGAAGGAAAATATATTGAATAAAATGCTTTCCTGATGTGTCCCTCAGGATCATGGTAAGAGAGGAAGGGAGGCCCAGATTAAAGAGGAGAACAGAAAAGGTGATTCTGCAGCCAGAAGAAAGTCCACCCTCCTCCCTTTAACCTCCAGAATCACCCAGGGCTCCTGGATGGTAAGGGCAGTCTGAGCTGTTGGATCTGGAGAGTCAAGCCTTGGGATCCATCAGTCCTGCTGGCCCATTTGTGAGATTGGCTGTGGACCTGGTAACCTATGCTCCATGGACAATCTGCTTTCCAGTGGTCCCCACCACAGGCTGGACAGGGTCAAGTGGCTTCCTCTTGCTGCTGTGGCAATCCTTCTTAAAATGCCCTAGTTTGACACACATGTAGCAATTAGCAGGTGCTCCTTGGGGATTTTGAGTTTTATAGGTCTGAAGAGCAGCCACTAGAGCCTCTGCCTTTTTCTTGTGTCTCTTCTCTTTTTCCTGGGCTTCCTTCTGATCCCTATTGTAAAAGACCAAGGTGGCCACCTTCAGAAGGTTTTCTAAAGTGCCATCTGGTCCTATGGCCTGCTTTTGCAGCTTCCTCCTGATAATAGGGGGTGCCTGAGTAATAAGCTTATCCTTCACAAATAGCTGTTCTTCAAGCGAATCAGGAGATAGGGAGGTGTTCTTCACCAAGGTCTCTCCCAGCCTTTCTAAAAAAGTAGACGAATTCTCATCTGGTTCTAATTCTAGTCTTTGTAAGTTCTCCACTATGTACATTTTAAAGTATTTTCTCCCTCATTCTCCCATGTTATCACTAGCGTCCCGTATAGGGTCCTCCAATGGCTACTACTGTCTTTCCAGTTGGATAAAGCTCTTCCCTCTCTCTGGCACTATATGAAATACAAAGCTAATCTCCAAATTTCTTAGCTGTTTGCAGGGCTGCCTATTTCTCAGCAGTGGTCAGGGTTTGATTTAAGAGTAACACATTATCCTTCCAGGAGAATTTAGATGCTATTTGAAATTAAATTCTGGAAGGCCTATATACATGAGTGAAGTTGGGGCTTTCCCAGAGCAAACTTTAGGGTCTGAGGGTTAAAGAAGTCCCCGTGATCCAGGCTGCACTCAAGGGTAGTGTCGGCTGAAGACTGGTTGTTACCCATCTGGAAAGAGAGGGGAGAAAAGTTGTATCTTACTCTCCTTCCCCTTTTATGGTCACCTGGGATGGATATATATATATATATATATGTGTGTGTGTGTGTGTGTGTGTGTGTGTGTGTACACACACATATATGTATAATATCTCTCTCTCGCCATATAATGCCTCATCCAAAACTTATCGAAAATTTTGCTTATTAGGTGTAAGCAAATTAATGGGCCGAATTCAGCTTGCCATCTGGCAAATCTCTCCATGCCAAATCGCTTATGCAATATGAGGTCACTGTTTTTGCGCTCCAAGTACAGAGTTCAATAGTTGCAACAAAGACCTTTGACCCAGAAATCAAAAACTGTTTACTTTCTGTCCATTTGGAACAAACATTTGATAGCCTCTGATCTAGATTCCAGCTGTCTAATACATGACCACAATTCATGCATAGTTTTTAAATTTTTAATAAAAATGTTAATAAAAATAATTTAATTTTAATAAAAAATAATTAAAATCAAATGAAGTTAAACATTAAGCTTTCCAGTCACATTGCATTTCAGGTGCATTGTAGCAACATGTGACTGTTGGGCTGATACAGAATATTTCCATCATCACAGAAAGTTGTCTTGGATGGTGCTTGGTTTAACCTTTCTGTTCCCAGACTGTTCAGTAAGTTTCACCAGCTACTTGCCAACACTTTCTGTAGCCATCGAAGGGAAGCCAGAGAACATTCAAGCCCACATAACATCCCTGTCTTGTTAGGAAGTGAAGAGTGTTTATCTCATCACTGATCTCCTTTGTAAGTTCCACCCAGTAAATCCACACCTAAAAAAAGATTATTGACTCAGTGAAACACAAAGAATAGGGGATAAAGGAGTGTTTTCAACCACTGCTAAAAAGTTCCAATGTTTGTGCTGCATTTAGAATAATGTACAAAAAATTTTATTGTAACTTTGCAGATTTAGAGTAATTCGTATTTTCCATATGTTTGATGAAGGAAAAATTTAAAACTCTGACACTTTTCCTTGTTCATGCATTTAGTTAATAAGCTTAAAATTGTCATAAGAGGTATGCCTCACTAGTTTGCCATTCAATTGGTTTATTTTTTCTGACAGAGAGAAATGAAGAAGTTTACATGTGTTTTAATTAGGTAGTCTTGAAAGTTATTGAAAAAACTTTTGACCATCCTACACATAAATGTGTTTTCTAAAAAAACTTTTTATGTTTTGTAAATAGAATTTAAAAAATAAAACATTGGCAAAATACTTTGACTAAATGTTCTAGTTAATTTTTCTTCAGATATGGTTTAATATTTTTGATAGACAAAATTTAAACAATAAACACTGGATACCAGGGATCCATACCAGTAGAAGAATAATTTCAGACAATGAAATTATATATTTTTTCTCTTTATTAATCACTTTTATCAGCAACCTTATAGGAAGACTTCCCTAATAAAGAAGGAAATACATCTTTTTCCTCCAGAGCATGTAGGCAAACAGAAAATATTTAATAAAATTGTATGTGTTATATTTGTTTTGCAATTTAATCACTATATTGTATAATATAATCACATTGATTTATGAAAACTTAAACAAAAGTTGCAAAATAAGAGGAAACTATGTACTTTTTTCTTTCTTCAAAAAAATGCAAAAATTGAATTGTAAAGTTTATCTGCTATTATTGTCTCCTGCATTTATTTTGACCCCTCCACTTAGTGTCATTAATTTTACTTTAACCTGGTAATTACCTCTTAAATTTTTTTTTTTTTAACAAAATGAGAAAAATAGCCTACCAGATTTCTTTTTTTCTTTATAAAAATCCAAGTTTTCACCTGGGATCATTTTCTTGTGCCTAAAAAACTTCTTTATAATTTCTTGTGGTGCATGCTTGCTAGGGACAAATCTCTAAGTTTGTTTTTCTGAAAATGGCTTTATTTCAGCTTCCATTTCGAAAGTCTTTTTAGCTGGTATAGGTTGATTCTTAAAATGTTTTTAGTACTTTAAAGACGTCACTTTATTGTCTTTTATTCATCATACTAGATGAAAAACCTATAGTCATTCTGTTGCAGTAGGTGGCTAGTCAGTCATAAGTAGGACATTAGAGGGCCCTGGCCACCCAACCCTGCCAGGAATGTCAGGCAACACATCAAGTGATGGTCAGACATTGACACACTGCCTCTCTAAAATAATAATTGGTTGCAACCAGAGCCAAGGAAAGGCAGTTTCCCAATAAATGGAAACACCTGAACTTAGTGGTCAGTAGCTTCCTGATAAAGTCTCAGGAGCTGGGTGAGTGGACTCAAGCATGTCCCTTAAAAGGCAAAATGGCCAAATATAACTGGTATATGATCTTCCTCCAGGAATGCTAGATTGGTAAGGGAAGAACACCTCAAGTGAGCATGCATACAACACTGGTAAACACTCTGTGCATACTCCCCTCCCAAGTGCTATCAGGCCATTGTGCATGTGGACAACCTACCCCAAGGGAGGAATCAGAGAAGACGGATCACAAGACCCTGGAAGTATGCCAACATATAAAACCCCAAGTGAAAAGGTTAAACTGTGCACCTGTCTTTCAAGTCACTGGCTTCACCTTCTTCCAAGTGTACTTCCCCTCCTTTCATTTCTGCTCTAGAGTTTTAAATAAACTTTTACTCCTGCTCTAAAACTTGCCTTAGTCTCTCCCTCTGCCTTATGCCCCTCAGTCAAGTTCTTTCTTCTGAGGAGGCAAGAATTGAGGATTGTGGTTGCTGCAGGTTCTTATGGATTCACTGCCAGTAATTTGCATACTTGCCATTAGTAACAATTTTTTTATTGTTCCCTATATGTAATTATTTTCCCCCCTGACTGCTTTTACAGTTTACTCTTTCCACTTTTTTTTTCAGTCATTTGATTATAAGGTTCATAGTCGTATAGTCGTAGCTTTATTTTTGTTTTACCTGTTTTCTGTTTGTTGAACTAGTGGAAATCTCTGAATTTATAAGATTATTATTATTATTATTTCTTCTTTTTTCTTTTTTCTTTTTTTTTTTTTTTGAGGCAGAGTCTCACTCTGTCGCCCAGGCTGGAGTGCAAGGGCGCAATCTCGGCTCACTGCAAGCTCCGCCTCCCTGGTTCACGCCATTCTCCTGCCTCAGCCTCCCCAGCAGCTGGGACTACAGGCGCCCACCACCACGCCCGACTAATTTTTTGGTAGAGACGGGGTTTCACCGTGTTAGCCAGGATGGTCTCTATCTCCTGACCTCATGATCCGTCCGCCTCGGCCTCCCAAAGTGCTCAAAGTGCTGGGATTGCAGGCGTGAGCCACCGCGCCTGGACAAGATTAGTTTTTTTAATTTGTGAAACTGTTGCATAGTTTCTTCAGCTGCCCCCACAACTCTCATTTTCTTAGACCCCAGTATGTTTCACTTCCAGATGCTGTCCTACAGATCCCCGAGGCTGTGTCCGTTTTTGTACAGCACTTTTCCTCTTGGTGCCTCAGACTGAACAGTTTCTATTCCTGTGTTTTCAAGTTTACAAATGTAAAGTTCTGTTGTGTATAAAATACTTTTAATCTCATCCAGTGAAATTTTTATTTCATATGTTTTATTTTCATCTCTAGAAATTACTTTACTATGACTGCTATCACAAATTACCACAAACCAGGTGGCTTAAAACCACAGAAATGGCCGGACGCTGTGTCTCACGCCTATAATCCCAGCACTAGAGGAGGCTGAGGAGGGCAGATAACCTAAGCTCAGCAGTTCGAGACCAGACTGGGCAACATGATAAAACCCCGTCTCTTGTATAAAAAAATACAAAAATAAGCCTGGTGTGGTGGCAGGCGCCTGTAGTCCCAGGTATTCAGGAGGCTGAGGCATAACAATTGCTTCAACCCAAGAGGCGGAGGTTGCAGTGAGCCGAGATCATGCTACTGCACTCAAGCCTGGGTAACAAATTAAGGCTCAGTCTGAAACAAACAAATAAACAAGCAAAAACAATGAGGAAAAAACCCACAGAAATGTATTATCCCAAGTTATGAAAGCCAGAAATCTGAAATCAATGTCTCAGCATGATTACACTTCCTCCAGAGTATCTAGGTTCTTTTATTTGTTTCTTCCAACTTTTGGGTAGCTGCTCGGCACTGCCTGACATTTCTTGGCTTGTGGCTTCATCACTCTGATATCTGCCTCCATCTTCACATCATTTGCTTCCCTGTGTATGTGTGTCAGCTCCATAGGTACCTCTCTTAGACATGACAGAATTAAGGGCCAACTAAAATAATGTAGAATAAGCTCCTTCACTCAAGATGTTTAATTTAATTACATCTTTGCCACATAAAGTAATTTATAGTCTTTTGCCAAATAACAGGCTATTCAGTTATTCTAGAAAAAGAAAATGAATGTAACTTTGCAGGAAGTGACTTTTTTTAGTCTACTGTAGACTTCTGGCCTCCCAAGAGTTGTGTGTGGTCCACATACAAAATAATCACTTGTTCATCTAACATTCCCCAGTGTCTCAGTCCAATACAACATCCATTTGTAACCAAAACCTCATCTAAATGTCATCAGTCCTAAATCTCATCATTTAAATCAGGTATGTGTGAGACTTTTAGTATGCCCTTGAAGCAAAATTCCTCTGTAGCTATGCACCTGTGAAATTAGAAAACAGGCTGTTTCCAACATACAACGGTGGAACAGGCATGGAATAATGGTCATAAATATTCTCATTCTAAAGGGGAGAAAATTGAAATAATATATGGATTTCTGTTCCCAAGCAAGTTCAAAATCTAGCAGAGAAATTTTCATTCGTTTTTAAGGCCTGCAAATAATTATTTGTGACTCACAGTGCTGTCCTCTAGGCCCAACACTCAGCCCTTAAAATCATTTTTCCATTTTTCAACTTTTCCTCTTCAGTTGCACAAACATGAGAAAAATAGAAAAAAGAAAAATAATTCTACAGTGTGCATCTGAGTGGTTTTATCAGCTGGTTTTCTGCCCGTGGATTTTTTCGTTTTTCTACTTTTCCTTTTCAGATGCACAAACACGTGCATCTAAAGGGTTTTATCAGCCGGCTTCCTGCCTATGGAACTTTGGGACTCTGACAGATTTCTCTAATGTCATTCTGGCTCTATC
Organism: Theropithecus gelada; assembly: GCF_003255815.1. Taxonomy (NCBI): domain Eukaryota; kingdom Metazoa; phylum Chordata; class Mammalia; order Primates; family Cercopithecidae; genus Theropithecus; species Theropithecus gelada. The sequence continues at coordinate 69,978,190 of NC_037680.1, read as the reverse complement.
GCTTTCAGTTCACTGTTTCTGTTTGTATACCGTGTTCAAAAACTTTGTAGGTCACCTGACAGGGATTCAGACCATTAGACAGGACAGTCCTCCACAGATATTTCCTGGATAATCCTATGTCTATTCTTGCTTTCTGCTGAGATAATTGAGTTGATCCATGAGTCACATGCCTAATGTTTTCATAAAAATTTGCCCAGCCACACACTTGGGCTTCTCTCCAGAGCACATCTTCCTTAAAATGAATCTCCTAATTTTAGCATCTTTTGCAATCTGGATAGGCTGAGGATTTCCCAAATCATCAAATGCTGGTTCATTTTTGCTTAACAGTTCATTTCTCAGTTTATCTCATTTTGCTCACATTTTACAGCAGCAAGAAGAAACCAGGCTGCCCCTCCAACACTTTGCTTGGAGATCTCCTTGTTTAAATATCCAGATTCATTACTTACAAATTCTGCTTTGCACTCAACAGTGGAACACAATTCAGCCAAGTTTTCTGCCACCATATGACAAGGATAGCCTTTCCTCCAGTTTCCAATAATGTGTTTCTCATTTTCTTATGAGCCTTTACCAGAATTATCTTTCATACCCGTATTTCTACCAGCAGTTACTTTAAGGCAATCTAGGATTTTTCTATGATGTTTCTTAAAATCCTACCCAGTGCCAACATCTCCTAAGGTGGTTGTAATAAATTACCACAAACTGTGGCTTAAAACCACAGAAATGTAATCTCTCCAAGTCTGGAGGCCAAAAGTCTGAGACAAAAGTGTAGGCAAAGTCACAGTCCATATGAAGGCCATAGAAGAAAATCCATTTCTGGCCTTCTCCAATTACTAATGGTTGTCTAGCATTCCTTTACTTCTGACTACAGCTTTTTCTGCTCAGTCTTATTCACACTCCTTTCTCCTCCCAGCATCTTAACTCACTCTACCTCACTCTTATAAGGATACTTTCGTGTCCACCAACATAATCCGGGACAAACTCCTCCTCTCAAAATCATTAACTTCATGACATTTTCTTGCCATATTAGGTAATATTCACAGGTTCAGGATATTAGATTATGGGCATATCTTTGTGGTCAATATGCAACCTACTACTTTGCATTTAGATTGTTTACATATTTCATTTATCTCTTCATTATATACATGTTATTCTATAAAGACTTTAGCAAATTTATCTTAAATCTATATTTAGAGTCCATCTGTTAATTCCATTACATCTATTATTTCTATTTTTTTTTAATTGGCTGACTTTGCTCCAGGTAATTGTTGACCCACTCCTGGTTATTTAAATACGCAGTAGTTTTTTAATTGCGTGCTGAATGTTGCAAATTTTACCTGGTTGTGTGGTCAATTTCACTATTTTCTTTTAAAGAGGAGTAGTGGACTTTCTTCTGGCAGGCAGCATAAATTGCATTTGGATTAGCTTGATCCTTTCAAGATTTGTTTTTAAGCTTTTATAGAACGGACTTAGAGAAGCTTTCACTCTAGGATCAATTCTACTCTTCTTTTTAGGTTTAAGAATTGGAGTTCTTAATGAATACTCTTGATTCTCTTCTCTGATTGGTTAGAATTTGACCATCTTCTAATGTTAACTCCTTAGTTAGAGGTCTACAGTGTTCCACCTATAGGTGTCTAGTCATTCTTTTTACAGATATGAAGTTCTGCCCTATGACTCATTTAATATTTAGCCAAACACTCAAGAAAATTCCAAGCAAAATTTTCAAAATCTTTTCTGAAAATATGTCATTTCAAGAATTTTTGCTTCTTAAATTCTAGCTGTATCAAGAAACTGGCACTTCAATCTCTGTCTCCACAACTGGACAAAACTGCCTGTGCTGTGTGTGTGTATCACAATGCTGAAATTGGGTCTAGGCAGAAAGTTGAAGTCATCTCAAGGGTTTTCTTGATTGTTACCCTTCTCTCATTTTTTACATATGTGTACTGTCTAGTACCAAATGTCTAAAAATATTTGTTATATATTTTGTCTATTTTACAAGTTTCTTGTGGAAAAGAAAATGGTGAGTTAATTCTAGCCAGAAGAAGTAGCAGCTTAGATTTCAAGCTAAATAATACTTATTTTCATATATGACTAATCAAGAGATTATTTTCCAAAATAACATATTAGCTCCCAATAAGATTGAACTGAAAACTATAGTAATTATTTTCATCATAAAATTCTGATTGTTAAAAAATTATAATGGTAGATGAAAATTGAGAAACTTGATGACTCAACAACAACAACAACAACAACAAAAACCTACTTCTTAAAAGGCAAGTGAAGCTAGAATTCACTGGTTTCTTTTTCTAGATAATTTTACCATGGAAGAAATTAATACTATCAGTAGTTAAGCATAAATCTCAAAAGAGGTCCACTCTATTCTACTTTTAAATCATTAAGGGAGTGAAATAGTGCTTTCAAACAATATTATAGACCCCTTAATTTGTTCTACTAACTTCTTTGGAGCTCACAGAGTAAACTCCTGATGAGTGTTGGATGGAAAGCATATGGCAATGGCAATATGCAATCACAGAAATCTTTAAGTTTTTACTTGTGCTTTCTTGTCATGCTTAGGCTGGATGGTATTTCTTTGGCCAACCATTGGGTAAAGTAGAAATGAGAACAGATATATTTGTTTATTCTTGAAATAAAATTCACTCAAGCACAGTAAGTAACATAGAAGTCAGAATATATTTACATCCGTAAAACATTTAAGCAGTATCTTATTGTAGAAATGTATACTTTTTCAATCTTCAGAAATGTTTCAAAAATACAATGTAATGAAGATTACTAAAATTATATGAATTACTGAAATTATTCAAATGTTTCTATTACATTTGCAACTGTTTTAACATAGAGTTCATATTCAACCAGAATTTTATGATAAAGGTAAATGATAACAGCATAGGGCATTGGGCAGGCCTTAGACAGGAGTTTCTCTAAGACAACTGCATGTTGAGACGTACCTAAGAGTGAGAGACAGGTGACAGTGTTAAACTTTACCTGAGCCCTATGCTCCTGGAAAAGAGAAACTGTTAAGATTCACAATGGGCAATACATAGAAACAATTTACGTGTCCACTGATGGAATAATGGATAGAGAAAGTGGAATGTTATTCAGCTTTAGAAAGGGAAATTCTGTCATTTGCTACAACCTGAGTGGACTCAGTAGAAATTATGTAAGTGAAATAAGCCAGACACCAACAGAATAATATTACATGATCTCACTTATAGGTGGAATCTATCTATCTATATATATGTATTTATGTATATATGAAATAAAACAGTGGTCTCCAAGAATGGGTGGAGATGGGGGAGGAAATGGGGAGATGTAGGTTAAAGGATGCAAAGTAGCAGATATGTAAGATGAACTTGTTCAAGTCTAGAGATCTAATGTATAATGTGAAGACCATAGTTAGTAAAAATGTAATTTATAAGAGATTTTTGTTAAATAAGTAGACTTTAGCTGCTCTTGTTATAAAAAGATAACTATTGGAAATGACAGATATGTTAATTTGTTTCACTATAGAAACCAGTTTACTATCTATATGTATTCTGCAGCATCGTGTTGTAAACCTCAATTATGCACAATAAAATTTATATGAAAAAAGAATTCTCCCCACTCTTGTATTCCTGGCATTGGCTTCATGCAAAAAAATAATTTTCTCTACATGACTTCTGGAAGGATCAGAGATGTCCCGTCCGTTGTTTACAGAAATAGATGTTTTAAATTCCTATTTTTTTTTTCCTCATAAATGATTAGCTGAACTGTTTCTACCTACTAACCTATCTGAACAAAACACCTACTAATGTCACTTGACATAACTTTAGGTAAATTTATTTCCTTCCCCAGGCTCCTAAATTTTGAGTCACCATAACCTTGAGTTGAGAATTCTTTTCCCTAGAATTTCCTGAAGAAAAGATATTGCCTCGTCAACTAAGCATGCCAGCAGCTCATCATATTTCCATGTATCAAGTTCTCTCCGCATGTTTACCCCTGTCTATGAAAGAACAATCCTCTCTGCCTGACATTTAAGACCCCTGCAGATCTTATAGACAAGCATGCTCTCTGTTGTAGCAGTAACCCCTCCCCTATTGCAATGATCCCTTTTCCATTACAACAATATTTTCAATTAAAGCCTGTCTTTACTCAGGTCAAAATTTATTTTTATTTGACAAGGGTGACAATAAGATAAACAAATAAATGAATCTCTCTTTTTTGGTTGTTCCTTTTACTGTTTGAGGAACAAAGTTTTGTGTCACTCTTGCCTGATGGTTTTTTTATGTCTCTACTCAAACTATTATCATTGCAATTTTGAACAACACAACTGCATTCTCTATTCTTTAAATATTATATGAAAAACAAAATTGCAGTCTCAATTCAATATTATATAGTTATGAAATCGTAGTTACAGAAACAAAACATGCTCCTTTCCTTGAAAGACCTTAGTGTTCAAGATTAAGTTATTAGATACTAACTTTCACCAGGGAAGATGAATGCAGTTCTCTACAGACTTGCAGAGAAAATGGGGTTAGCTTCAAGAAGGAAGTAAGAGTTTAAGATTCTCTAGAATTTTCATTGGGGAGATTGGAGCAGGTAGATGTTCAAGTAAGGGAATCACTATAAATGAGTTTTAGAAATGAGTGAGGATTTATTATACAATAGGAACAAATTGATTATAATTGATTGACCATACTAACAATAATGTAAGTACATATATGTATACACACATATATAATGGTAAAAACAAATACTGCAATTATGTATGCATAGATTTCATATTTATGGAGGAGATTTAAAAGTTTGAGAAATAGAAACATGTTCAATGTTTGTCAGCAGGACAATAACCTGATTAAAAGGGAACTTTAGTGATGGAGTGGTAAAGAAAAATTCAAAAATTGTGATTTCTAGAATGAGATTATTTTAAATATTAGGCAATAGTAAAAAAAAAAAAAATTCATTCATTTCTATATGGGTTTATCTGAGAGTTCTAAATTCTTATTCTACAACCCTTACTTTATCCCTAGAGTTAAAATTTAGTGTCTGAAGGTATTGTGACATTAGTTTATACAGGTGGCTTATGTTTGTTTTTGTCTTTACACAAGTGAGAAATCCAATAGATAATCTAGGTTGTCCAAATAATGAAGGAAATTTAGGGGCTAGAACTCAGAGTTTTGAAGTAAATCATTTTTGAGATTTTATTTTTTCTCCTCAAAGTATTACTACTAATTATAGGCTGTTGTAACAAAGAAATCCAAGCACATAAAAGGGCTCAAAAACTATAGAAATTTCTTTTTTGCTCACATGGCATTCTAAGACTGTCTTTCAGCAGTCCTTTTATGAGGTGATTCTGAATTCCAGGCTTCCATTATTTTGTGGTTCCCTGGGTCCTAGATTACCATTATTCCTTGCATCCTGGCAGCTTGTTTCATATTCACAGAAATTTTAGGTCTTTTTTTTCCATGTACAATCCTCTGAAATGAAAAGGTTGCTTCATTTTTGTTGTTCTACGTTCAACTCAACCACTCTTTCACATTTTAGTAGCAGTTAATTTAAAAAATAGAGTTGGATAAGAGATCTTTTATTCAGAGATTACAAAAAATGAATTCTTTTGTTTGTTTGTTTGTTTTAGACTCGGAAGTTTCAATGGGCCTTATTGCCCTAAACCCTGATTAATCTTATTTTCTACTTTTTTTAAAATTAAGAAGTAGCTTGATTTTCTACTATGCAATGCACCCAGAAACTAACATTCTATATTCTTCTTCATTTCCCCTTGAAAACAAATCAGTATTTGTCTGAATTCACCTCTTTCTTATGAAGGAATAACCAGCATACACTAATATTCTCCTTCTGGCCGTCTTCCTTGAGGCTCTAGATTCGATAGGCAATTCAAGTTATTGTAGGCAACAGTTTGTTCCCTGTGTTTTGATACTTTACAAAATAAGTTTTCTTATTTCCAATCTTCAAGGTATAATTCTTCATTGCCTTCCATATGACTACTAAGTTAATGCCACATAGTGTAGCTTTCATTATGGCAGCAGCACAGTTCTTGCACTAATATCTGCATTAATTAGAAATACTAGTTTTATAATAAACTGTGATATCAGTTTTGTATATTATCCCACCCTTATTTATATAATAAAGGATAAACATGACTAAAATACACATTTCTGGGGTCCAAATTGTGCACATAATTAAAACTTTCTCATTTGCCATAGCTGTTTGTACTTCAGCAGCTTCATTAGAGTAGTTTGATTCAATTTAACAGATTTTGTTAGACACTTAATAGTCATTTTAGTGTCAAAGATGAGTAAGATGAAATCTCCATCAAGTAGCTTTCAATTTATCAAAGATGGACACAAAATAGAAATCATTAATATAATATGTGATAATTCAAATATATATATGTGTTGTATGTGTGTTATATTGTGTCCAGAATTTATTCCTTCCGGTGGGTTCTTGGTCTCACAGACTTCAAGAATGAAGTCGTGGACCCTAGCAGTTGAGTGTTACAGCCCTTAAAGGTGGCGCATCTGGAGTTGTTTGTTCCTCCTGGTGGGTTCGTGGTCTTGCTGACTTCAGGAATGAAGCCGCAGACCTCCACAGTGAGTGTTACAGCTCATAAAGGTAGCGTTGACCCAAAGAGTGAGCAGTAATAAGAAGATTTATTGTGAAGAGTTAAAGAACAAAGCTTCCACAGCGTGCAAAGGGACCCAAGTGAGTTGCCGCTGCTGACTCCGGTAGCCAGCTTTTATTCCCTTATTTTGCCCTTCCCACGTCCTGCTGATTGGTCCATTTTACAGAGTGCTGATTGGTCCATTTTATAGAGTGCTGATTGGTCCATTTTATAGAGTGCTGATTCTTCTGTTTTACAAAATGCTGATTGGTGCATTTATAAACCTTTAGCTAGACACAGAGCACTGATGGGTGTGTTTTTACAGAGTGCTGATTGGTGCGTTTACAAACCTTTAGCTAAACACAGAGCACTGATTGGTGTGTTTACAATTCTTTAGCTAGACAGAAAAGTTCTCCAAGTCCCCACTGGACCCAAAAGCCCAGCTGACTTCACCTCTCAATTCCCCCTCTAAAGGGGACACCCCAACTACTGCTGGGAATTGGGCAAGGACTGCTCTAGCTACTTCCTGCTGAATAGGGGCAAAGAAGGGGCCCTCAGTTGTAGTGTCCTCCAGAGAGGAACTATTTAAGCCAGTGAAAGGGCCAGTGGGTTGGTCCAGGGGTCCTCGGTAGAAGTCGTTGTTCCATTTGTGGAACATTTGATGTTCCATTTGTAAGATCATCTGTAGCTTGATGACTTCAATCCTAGAGGAAACAAATTTGACAAGAAGGTTAAAAACACAAGGCCCAAAGGCCAGTAATAGCAAGATGAGCAAGATGGCTGCCATGAGACCTAGAAAGGGGATAAGTCATGTTGCCCTACTCCTGAGGTTGGTATAAGAGTTTGAAAGGCATTGTCTGATTTTAGAAGCCTTTTCCTGTAAACGCCAGGCGGCATCTCATACCATCCCTGACTGGTTAGTGTAAAAACAACACTCTGCCCCTAAGAAGGTGCAGAGTTCTCTTTTTCTCAGCACTGAGGAGGTCTAGACCTCAGTGGTTTTGAAGAGTCACTGCCGCCAAAGAATCTACTTGGGATTGTAGTTACTATCCTTACAGGATAGATTTTGTTATTTCTTGCAAACTCTCTGAAAAATCCTTTGAGAGTGTGTGGTAGTAGGATAATGAAGTAAGTAAACCTGCTATTCCAGCTACTGTAGCAGTGGCCATTTCTAACCCTATAAGTAGGGGTATTAGTTTTATGGCCCTGCGCTGAGGGACTTGAGTTTTGAGGGGCACAGGTAGGGTCTGATTTCCATAAAATTAGAAATTAGGAAAATACATGTTACACAGTTAACTTATATAAAACTTTATTTTTATTGAAAACCTTATAAGTTTAGGATTTTAATTTTTCCTGGCTATTAATTAAACCTCATTCAGTCCATATTAACTTAGAATTGGTATAGATGGCTCCTTCCTGATTCTGTAAGTACTTTTATTTTTATTTATTTATTTTTTATTATTATTATACTTTAAGTTCTAGGGTACATGTGCATAACATGCAGGTTTGTTACATATGTATACTTGTGCCATGTTGGTGTGCTGCACCCATCAACTCGTCAGCACCCATCAACTCGTCATTTACATCAGGTATAACTTCCAATGCAATCCCTCCCCCCTCCCCCCTTCCCCCTTCCCCCTCCCCATGATAGGCCCCAGTGTGTGATGTTCCCCTTCCCGAGTCCAAGTGATCTCATTGTTCAGTTCCCACCTATGAGTGAGAACATGTGGTGTTTGGTTTTCTGTTCTTGTGATAGTTTGCTAAGAATGATGGTTTCCAGCTGCATCCATGTCCCTACAAAGGACACAAACTCATCCTTTTTTATGGCGGCATAGTATTCCATGGTGTATATGTGCCACATTTTCTTAATCCAGGCTGTCACTGATGGACATTTGGGTTGATTCCAAGTCTTTGCTATTGTGAATAGTGCCGCAATAAACATACGTGTGCATGTGTCTTTATAGCAGCATGATTTAGAATCCTTTGGGTATATCCCCAGTAATGGGATGGCTGGGTCATATGGTACATCTAGTTCTAGATCCTTGAGGAATCGCCATACTGTTTTCCATAATGGTTGAACTAGTTTACAATCCCACCAACAGTGTAAAAGTGTTCCTATTTCTCCACATCCTCTCTAGCACCTGTTGTTTCCTGACTTTTTAATGATCGCCATTCTAACTGGTGTGAGATGCTATCTCATTGTGGTTTTGATTTGCATTTCTCTGATGGCCAGTGATGATGAGCATTTTTTCATGTGTCTGTTGGCTGTATGAATGTCTTCTTTTGAGAAATGTCTGTTCATATCCTTTGCCCACTTTTTGATGGGGTTGTTTGTGTTTTTCTTGTAAATTTGTTTGAGTTCTTTGTAGGTTCTGGATATTAGCCCTTTGTCAGATGAGTAGATGGCAAAAATTTTCTCCCATTCTGTAGGTTGCCTGTTCACTCTGATGGTAGTTTCTTCTGCTGTGCAGAAGCTCTTTAGTTTAATGAGATCCCATTTGTCAATTTTGGCTTTTGCTGCCGTTGCTTTTGGTGTTTTAGACATGAAGTCTTTGCCCATGCCTATGTCCTGAATGGTACTACCTAGGTTTTCCTCTAGGGTTTTTATGGTATTAGGTCTAACATTTAAGTCTCTAATCCATCTTGAATTAATTTTCATATAAGGAGTAAGGAAAGGATCCAGTTTCACCTTTCTGCAAACCTGAGAGAAACAAGAAATGGGGAAAGGATTCCCTATTTAATAAATGGTGCTGGGAAAACTGATTCTGTAAGTACTTTAAGGTTTGGCTGAGTGCAAACAACTCGCAAGTTTGAGCAGACCAATTATTAGGCAATTTTCCTAACTCTGCTTCTGGAAGAGTTCCCTTATCACTTATGAATACCCATTGTGTCTTTTCCCCTTAATCAGGAGGGAAGAACCATCTATCTTCCTGTCCTGAAGGGAGTTCCTCCTAGGTCTGGTCGGACCTTTGTATGGTAATGAATTAAGATTTAGATCTCCTGTTAGTAAACCTGCTGGGTTAAGAGTTTTTCTGGCCTCAGTGCTTTTGGGCTATGCCCTTGTTTACACTGACAACAAGGTGGTATTGGAGTGTTATAGGGTTACAGAGAAGACTTTCAATTATCAATTATAGGTTTTAAATTTACCCTGGCTTTTAAAGGAATAGGGTACACTGTTTTTTCTTTACTGCTTCTCTGTTTCTTTTTCTTTGACTTCTTTGTCTCTCTCTTTCCCTCTTTCTGACTCCCTCTTTGTCTGTCTCTTCTGTGTGACTTTCTGTGTCTCTCTCTCTCTCTCTCTGACTCCCTCTTTGTCTCTGTCTCTTCCTCTCTCTCTTTCTCTGACTTTCTGTCTCTTTCTCTCTCCTTTCTGCTGGTCTTTCCCTGCCTCTGCCAGCTGCTTATGCTGCTGTTCTCCCCTCTCCTTCCCCTTTTGATGGATTTGGAAGTGCAAGATTGCCACCTCCTTGGGTTTTTGCACTGCATGCAATAACTCCATGGTTTCCTTGTGATATTTAATGGGGGTTCCCCCAGAGGTTGGTAACTCCCTTTCTTTCCATATTGCAGCATGGGCATGTAGGATTAGATAAGCAGACTTACTATCTGTATACACATTTATTTTTCTTCCCCTTCCCAGTTCTAAGGCTCGGGTAAGTGCCACTAGTTCTGCTAGATGGGTGCTGGTCCCTGGGGGAAGAGGCTTACTTTCAAGTACAGTTACATCACTAACTATGGCATAACCTGCCCTTCATATCCCATTCTCCACAAATGAACTTCCATCAGTATATAAGTTAAAGTCAGGATTTGCTAAGGGGAATTCTAAGAGATCATCTTGGGTGTCATAAGTCTGGACTATAATTTGTTGGCAGTCATGCTCGATTGGTTCCTCATCCTCTGGGAGAAAAGTGGCAGGGTTGAGGGCCACACATGTGCATATTTGAAGCACCAGTCTCTCAAGGAGCAGCGCCTGTATCTAAGCAGGTGGTTGTCTGATAGCCATAAACTTCCTTTGGCACCTAGTATGCCATTTACATCATGAGTAGTCCAGACAGTGAGATCCTTTCCTTGTAGCCTCTGACACTAAGATTTCCACCACTGCAACTACCCATAAACAGTGAGGCCAGTCTTTTGCTACTATATCAATTTCCTTACTTAAGTATGCCTCTGGTTGTGGGCTTGTCCCATGTGTCTGAGTAAGGACCCCAAGAGCTAGTCCTGCTCTCTCTCTGTGATGAATAAAAAGAAGTTTCATTCGGTGGGAAGGCTTAAGGCTGGAGCTTGAGTTTGTTCCTTCCAATGCCCAGACTTCAGGGTTGATTCCCTCCTCAAGCAGGGACAAAAGGGGGTAACTTGTTCCCCATATTCATGTAGATAATAGCGCCAGCTTTGGCTAATATGTCCCTCCCGAATAACAGTATGGAACTTTCAGGCATAACAAGAACGGCATGTGAAAAGAGAAAAGTTTCCCAATTACAACTGAGGAGGTGGGAGAAATACCTGGTTACAGGCCATCCCAGGATTCCTCGAATGGTAACAGACCTTGAGAACAGCTGTCCAGGACAGGAGATGAACACTGAGAAAGCCATGCCAGTGTCCAGGAGGAAGTCGATTTCCTGGCCCTCAATGGTTAAACGTACCTGGGGCTCAGTGAGGGTATTGACATGAGCTGATGCTTGCCCCGGGCACCCTCAGTCCTGTTGTTCGATCATCTGGTTGGGGGCTTCTGGCCCAGAGAACCTTTGTCCTCTGGGGCAGTGAGCCTTCCAGTGATTGCCTCGGCATAGTGGACATGAGCGAGTGGGCAGCTTGTTTCTCGTAGGACAATCTTTTTTAAAGTGTCCTTGCAAACCACACTGATAACAAGCCCTACCACGTGATTGGCCTGCTCATGTGAAGGCCATGACTAAGGCTGCAGCCTTTCTCTGATCTCTCTTTCCTTTTCGGCCTGTTCCCCTTGGTCCCTATTATAGAATACTGAGGTTGCCAGGTTTAATAATGCCTCCAGATTTTGTTCAGGGCCCAGGGCTCGCTTTTGGAGCTTACTCCTGATATCTGCAGCTGATTAGGCAATAAACTTATCTTTTAGGATCAATTGGCCCTTTATGAGTTGAGTGACAGGGCAGTATATTTTCTTAAGGCCTCCTGAAGCCACTCGAGAAAGGCAAAAGGATTTTCTTCCTTTCCCTGAGTTATGGTGAACATCACTGAATAATTCATAGGCTTTTTCCTAAATCTCCTTAGTCCTTCTAGAACACAGGTCAACAGGTGTTTACAACTCCAGTCCCCATGATCTGAGTTGAGGTCCCAGTGGAGATCCATACTGGGGATGACTTGCTGACCTGTAGGGGATTTGTCCCTTGCTTCGGCTGTCATTCTATCATTTACTTGACTAAGATATCAGATATCTCCAAATTCTTGGGCTGCAGCTAAAGCCGCATTCTTTTCATTAAAGGCCAGGGTTTGATCTAACAATAGCGTGACATCTCTCCAAGAGAGATCGAAGATTTGCCCTAGACCCTGTAGGACATTTATATACCTATCAGGATCATCTGAAAACTTTCCCAGATCTACCTTGATCTGCTTTAAATCAGAGAGGGAGAAGAGAAGGGGACATGTACTCGGGTTGGGCCAAATTCCCTTCCCCTTACAGCTTGAAGGGGACATAACCAATAGCTGAGGGGGGAGGGGGTTGTGGTCCTTTGGATATTTCTTTGCTTGTTTCCTTCTGGGCGGAGGAGATTAGAGGAGGCTTATCATTAATAGGAAGCGGAGCTATAGGGAGGCTAGGATATGGAGGTAAACGAAAAGTTCCTCCTGTGGGATGTAAATTGCAAGCTTTGCATAGTCATGTATTCTCCTTCAATGAAAAGAAAGCTTAGACATAAGGTATTTCACTCCATTTGCCTTCCCTCTTACAGAAAATGCCAAGCTGCAGGATAGTATTGTAATTTATACTTCCCTCAGGTGGACATTTTCCCCCATCAGACAGAGAATACTGGGGCCAAGCCATGGTGCAGAAAAAAAATGAGCTGCCTCTTTTTCAGGGTTTGTGGGTCAAATTGGTCCCAATGGCTTAGGATGCATTTTAAGGGTGAGCCTGTTGATGCCTGAGTGTTTCCCATCTGAAAGACAAAACTGCCCACGGTTTTGGTTTGTTTGTTTCTTCCCCTGCCCAAGAACCCACAACAGTCCCTGGACCCTGCTGATCAGAATAGGTGCACTCACCAATGCAGCAGCAGAAACACCTGTTGCCCAGGAATCCGCAATGGTCCCTGGACCCTGCTGATTAGAATAGTTGTGCTCACTGATGCAGCAGCAGAAACACTAGTTTTCCTCCTAGACCACAAGGAGGACCAAGGAAGGTCAGATTTAGTGGCCCTTACCAACACATTCTTGAAAACCTGTTAGAGTCCTAAGCATTCTCCCATTAGTATTGGGACTTTACTTCTGTCCTATAAAGATGTTATGCTCCAAAAATGAAGTAGAGGACCATACTCTGAGGGAAGGAAGGGATCCTAACTTTAGGAATAGCTTTTGTTAAGCTTGCTTATCTGAGGAGGGATCCTAATATTCCAGATAGTCCCCCCTATGATGGGGTTTGGGCAAAAATTACATCTTTCTGATTGGTGAGCCTGGGTGCCTAAAGAAGGAAGTAGAGTCCTGAAGTTCATACTAGAAATCATTCTTTTTTTTTTTTTTTTAATTTATTTATTATTATTATACTTTAAGTTGTAGGGTACATGTGCATAACGTGCAGGTTTGTTACATATGTATACTTGTGCCATGTTGGTCTGCTGCACCCATCAACTCGTCATTTACATCAGGTATAACTCCCAATGCAATCCCTCCCCCCTCCCCCCTCCCCATGATAGGCCCCGGTGTGTGATGTTCCCCTTCCTGAGTCCAAGTGATCTCATTGTTCAGTTCCCACCTATGAGTGAGAACATGCGGTGTTTGGTTTTCTGTTCTTGTGATAGTTTGCTAAGAATGATGGTTTCCAGCTGCATCCATGTCCCTACAAAGGACGCAAACTCATCCTTTTTTATGGCTGCATAGTATTCCATGGTGTATATGTGCCACATTTTCTTAATCCAATCTGTCACTGATGGACATTTGGGTTGATTCCAAGTCTTTACTATTGTGAATAGTGCTGCAATAAACATAAGTGTGCATGTGTCTTTATAGCAGCATAATTTATAATCCTTTGGGTATATCCCCAGTAATGGGATGGCTGGGTCATATGGTACATCTAGTTCTAGATCCTTGAGGAATCGCCATACTGTTTTCCATAATGGTTGAACTAGTTTACAATCCCACCAACAGTGTAAAAGTGTTCCTATTTCTCCACATCCTCTCCAGCACCTGTTGTTTCTTATAGGAGAAACTAGAAAAGCACCAGAGACAGGGAGTGGTTTTTAGAAGCGGGACTAGCCTCAGAGAAGAGAGATGGGAGGAAGTTTGTCTGACAGGTATTACGACGCAGGAGGCAAGGGTCAGGATAGATAGGATAGACAGGCGAGTCTCGCTTGGGTGACACAACTTTGAGAGTTCCACTCATGGCTGTAGGGTCAACCAACTTGTTGTTGGGACCCTGGAGCTGAATTGCCCCCCTCTCTGTTGACCCTCGGCTCAGCCCGGAAGTACATGAAAAGCAGAAGCTGACTCCAGGCAAACCAACACTCCCAACTCTGAAGAGTCAGGGATTGTTAGAGAGCCCTTTCCCAGAAAGCCTGACACCTGTGTCTTTAGTCTGGTGGACACGCTAGTGATTTTTAACTGGCCAACAGGTGCCCAGTATTTAGCCCCAAATTCCAAGGAAAAATAGGACAGAATAGCAAGTGAAAGGGGTCCAATGGCACTCACCCCTGGTGACTGTCCCTTCATGGTTGCCAAAATGTGTCCAGAATTTATTACTTCTGGTGAGTTCTTGGTCTTGCTGACTTCAAGAACCTGTGAACCCTCGCAGTGAGTGTTACACCTCTTAAAGGTGACGCCTCTGGAGTTGTTTGTTCCTTCTGGTGGGTTCATGGTCTTGCTGACTTCAGAAGTGAAACCACAGAACTCCACAGTGTTACAGCTCATAAAGGTAGTGCAGACCCAAAGAGTGAGCAGCAGCAAGATTTATTGTGAAGAGTGAAAGAGCAAAGCTTCCACAGCATGGAAAGGCAACTGAGTGGGTTGCCACTGCTGGCTCGGGAGACCAGCTTTTATTCCCTTATTTGGTCCCGCCTACATCCTGCTGATTGTTCCGCTTTACAGAGTGCTGATTGGTGCATTTACAAACCTTTAGCTAGACACAGAGCACTGATTGGTGTGTTCACAGTCCTTTAGCTAGACAGAAAAGTTCTCCAAGTCCCCACCCAACACAGAAGCCCAGCTGGCTTCACCTCTCAATATAATATACATATATGTATATGTGTGTGTGTGTAAATATATGTATGTATGAAAGCACAAAGAAAAGTTCCTTAGTTCAACTTGGGGTTTAGGAAAATTTTCACTTTTTATGGTAGCTTACATTAATACTGAAATTCAGCTCCCTCCCCCTAAAAATGGGAAAAGAACTGGATGTGGTGGCTCACACCCATAACGCAAGCACTCTGGGAGGCCAAGGCAGGTGGATCACTTGAGGTTAGAAGTTCAAGACCCTTCTCGGCAGCATGATGAAACCACCTTGCTACTAAAAATACAAAAATTAGCTGGACGTGGTGGTACACACCTGTAATCTCAGCTATTTGGGGGGCTGAGATATGAGAATTGCTTGAACCCTGGAGGTGGAAGTTGCAGTGACCAGAGATCATACCACTGCACTCCAACCTGGGCAACAGAGCAAGACTCCATTGCAATGAAAAAAGAAAAAAGGAAAGGACATTTCTAGGCTGACTCTGCACAAAGTTCCAGAGAAATAAAATAACACGGATAGGATTTTTCAAATACTATAGACTCTGATTTACTACAAGAACTACATTTTACATCATCAAGAATACCAACACTGACACACAAAATTGAAAATTTTTCAAAAATATTTACTCTTTTTACATGTAAATCACTGTAATAGTGTATATTCCATTCTATTAATTTTCCGATCAAAGGCCATTATAGGCCACATGTCATATTTGAAACTCTGGTATATTTTATGTAGGAAACCACAGGTAGTCAGATATTTCTCATAAACTTTCTAATGTTACCATTTGAATGTTTATTCAGATTTTTTACACATCTTTCTTATGTAACTATTGACTAAACATATATCATTAATTAAACACAAAAATGTTTCAAATGAAATAGGATTAAGTAACATAGATTTAATATAATAATGGATATTGATTTATAGAAACTAAGTCATAGATGTTGGATTAAAAATAGAAATGTATATGTTTGTCTTATTGCTGTCAACTTTATTACTAGACATATTATTATTATCACTGATGAAATTATTAACAACTAAGCCATTGTTTTAATGGCTAATTCCAAACAGCATATGTTAAATAAATCATTGTGAGAAAATTTTTTGGAGGTTTTTGTCACTGAATTAATAAACACAAATTGATATTTACAAAAATTATCTCTATGATATATTTCATTGCAATATGAATGTCCAGTTGTGTTTGTAGTTATTTTACCTTTGGTATGCCTAGATTTTTGTATTTTATAATTATGCCTCAATTATCATATCTCTTTTCCTTATGTATTAGTCAAACCAGCTTCTACTTAGTCTAATGTAATAGCTTGTTCTATACGGCATTCATGTATTTAAATTCATACCTGTTTGTTTTTCAAAGTCATTGCCAATTAAAAAATACTACCTGGTGACAATATGGTTTTAAACACAAATGTGAACTTAGGCAATTAGACATGATAATTATGAGGCATTACTTAGTTTTAAAGTGTGAGGGGAGGTTATGTAATTTTTTTTTCAAACATAGAGTTAAAATACAATTTTGTTCATTCTTGAACCTCTGAGAACAGTCCCATGAACCAACAAAGGTCTTTGAATTCCAGTTGAAGAATCACTCTACGGATTATGAGGAGTCACTGATCCATTAGGAAAAAGAAGAATTAAAAACAATTATGCACTAAATAAAGACTGAAAAATGTAGATGAGATATGATCAGCATTAGCATTTCTTATTTGGCCCTAACAATACTCTCAATTTGCAAATCTAAGTACTGATAAACCTGAAATCATTTATCACATTGACTTGGAAATGACCTCAGATCCTTTTGGGTTAATGCTTTAAGCTTGCATTTTTGCCATTAAAAAAAAATCAATTAATGTAACTATAAGAACTGTGGTTAGAATATTCGACTCATTTTGAATTATTAAATTGATTTTTGCTTATTCTGTCTAGTGCACTTGTAGCTTATTAGTAAAGCAGAAGGTTATAATAGTAAAGGCTTCCAGATCTATGCACTTTGAAGCCTTCAATAATCATTTTGCATTCAATATCAATTAATCTCACTTCGCTATTGATGTCAACTTTCCTGTTACTTTAATCATATTTTAAACTATAGGGGAATCACTATTATTGCAGAGATACAATAAGACTTTTCAGTGAATTTTATAAAAGGTAAGATCTTTTAAATTCATTTGTTCATTCAGTTTAATCTAAAAATGCCCGTACAGTAAACG
The DNA here is from genome assembly GCF_003255815.1 of Theropithecus gelada. Lineage (NCBI taxonomy): Eukaryota > Metazoa > Chordata > Mammalia > Primates > Cercopithecidae > Theropithecus > Theropithecus gelada. Next base: position 69,960,948 of record NC_037680.1, on the reverse strand, counting down.
GAACACACCCTGTAAAAAATGTTTGTTTACTCTTAGAGATTTTCAAATAATAAATGTTTACACTTAAACAAAACCAATACTGCAATATTTCTTCTGTAGTTTAACTGAAACAAAAATAAGCTCCCTAAGTATAAGGGTTAATAAAACTTAAGACTATACATTTTTGAAACAATTTTGATTTTTTTAAAAATCAACTTCAATCAGTTATCACAAGTACATATTTTTTGTATACTGGAGCAGAATTACATTTTGGTGCCATATAAGGGAAATAATTCATCTTTCATAACCATTTAGCTTTTCTTATTTCATCCACAGAGACTTTTTAAAAAATAAACTTTTTTATTTTAGAATACTTGTAGATTAACAGAAACATGAAAATATAATATGTGTATCTTTGGGGTATCTTGTATATCCCACATCCAATTTCCCCTATTAATAACATTTATCATTAGTATGGTACCTTTGTCACAACCAACAGGCTGATATTTGCATATCATTACTAGGTAAAGTTGTTGGTTTTTACCTGATAACCATTGTCTGTCCCAGGACCCCATTCAGAATACCACATTACATTTAGTTGTCATGTCTACTAAGCTCCACTATACTGTGATGGTTTTTCAGACTCCTTATTCTTGGTGTCCCTGATAGTCTTGAAGAATACTAGTTTACTATTTTGTAGACTGTACATCAGTTTAGATTGTCTCATACTGTCTCATGGTTAGACTTGGGTTACGGATTTATGAGTAAAGTGCCATTCTCATCACGTCATATCAAGGGTACGTATTATCAACATGACTTATTATTGTGTAACCTTAATCACTTGAGGTAACATTTGTAAGGCTTCTCCACCATAAAGTTACTCTTTTCTTTTTTTTCCATGCTAAACTCTTGCAAAGAAAATAACTATTTGCCACCCATCCATAACAGTGGAGAATTGTGATTTACTTCTTCAAGGGTGACATATCTTCATATCTTCAACCGCTTTTTTTTTTTTTTTCCAGCATCTCCTTAGTCTCTATTACTACAGCTCATCTTCTTACTTCCTCCCCTAACACTAGAATTAGCCATTTATCCAATGAGTCCTGACTTCTTTCATTGAAAAGTGGCATTAGAAACCAGGATTTGTTTATTGTATATCCTTGTTTCTATGGAGATGTCACTGCTTTTAAGTCTTCTCAGTTAACAGAACTGGGAGATGTATGTATATACAACCTATCTATCTATCTACATATATAAACACCCCAATTTCTATTATTATTTCTATTTTATATATAATATATGTATATAGATATAGATACAGAGAGAGAAAGAGAGAGAGAGTTAACTTATTGATTTCTCTGTTCTAATTTGGTACCCTGTTTATTCTAATCTTCCCCCTTGCTTATTTATAACTTCCAACTTCAACAATGAGAATCATGGCTCCCACAATCCTCTAAACATTTAGTCTTTTGTTCATTTTCATTTTACATGTGTAATGGTTTCAGAACTGTTAGCTCATACCCTGATGGGAAACAACATCTTCAACTAGAGTAGAGTGTTTATTTACAGTTCTTTTGATCTTTAGTTTTCTACTGTAGCTTTTTCAGAACCCACTCCTGCATTCTATTCAGTGAGATTATTTCAAACATTTATAATTCAGTCAAACCTTTTATTGATGTCTACTTTCCTTCCTATGGTGCACTAATTTCCTCATTGATTCTTTACATTTGTATACATTGTGGTTCCCCCTGTGTGTGGAAAGGCTCTTTGGATATTGACAAATGTAGTGTCATATATGTATCACTACATTGTCACACAGAATAGTTTCACCTACATAAAAACAAAACAAAACAAAACTGTGCTTGATGTATTTCATGCCCTCTCCCTTTATTAACCACTTGCAACCATTGATCTGTTTTTGTCTCCCTAGTTTTTCTTTCCAGAATGTCATACAAATAGAATGATTCAGTATATAGCCCTTTCAGACTGTTTTCTTTAACTTAGCAATGCATATAAGATTCACACAAGTTATTATGCGAGCTAACAGTTTATTCTTTTTATTGCTGAATAATATTTGATATTCCTGTATATAAATGTACTGAGGTTTGTTTTTCCATTCACGTATTGAAGGACATATTGTTTGATCCACAGTTAGGTAATTATAAATAAAGCAGCTATAAAATATTTGTGTGCAGATTTTCTTTCTTTTTCTTTTCTTTTTTTTTTTTTTTTTTTTTTTTTTTTGAGACAGGCCTTGCTCTGTCGTCCAGGTTGGAGTGGCCATGATCATGGCTCACTACAGCCTTGACCTCCTGGGCTCAAGCGATCTCCTCCACTCAGCCTCTCCAGTAGCTGAGACTACAGGTGCACACCACCACACTCAGCTAATTTTTATTTTTGTTTTTTTTTGTGGAGATGGGGATCTCTCTCTGTTGCCCAGACTAGCCTCAAACTCCTGGCTTCCAGCGATTGTCCCATCTCAGCCTAACCAAGTGGTGGGATTACAGGAATAAGCCACCATGCCTGGCCATTGTGAAGATGTTTGTGTTGAAATACATTTTCAAATCAATTTGCTTAATATTTATATAGTGAAAAGGCTAGCACAAATTTTGAGAAGATAATTACTGCACAACACTCTGGATAGAATTGATATCAATATCATTAAAAGGACCATACTGCCCAAAGCAATCTACAGTTTTAATGTAACTCCTATCAAAATACTAATGTTATCTTTTCACAAAAATAGTAAAAACAATCATAAAATTTACATGAAAGCAAAAATGAACCCTGGTGGCCAAAGCAATTCTCACCAAAAGAACAAAGCTTGAGGCATCACATTAGATTACAAGGCTATAATAACCAGAACAGGGTAGTACTGGTATAAAAAATGATACATACATTAATGGAACAGAATAGAGACTGCAAACCTATACTGGGGAAAGGACATCCTATTCAATAAATGGTGCTGATAAAATCAGTTCATCATGTGCAGGTGAATGAAACTGGACTCTTCTCACCATAAGCAAAAACTAACTTAAGGTGAATTAAAGACTTAAGTGTGAGTCCTGAAACTACACAAACACCAGAAGAAAACTTAGGGAACTCTTTTCTGGACATTTACCTAAGCAAAGAATTCATAACTAAGACCTCAAAAGCAAATGTGACAAAAACAAAATTAGATAAATGAGACTTACTTAAACTAAAAAGCTTCTGCACAGAAAAAGAAACAATCAACAGAGTGAACAGAAAATCTGAAGATTAGGAGAAAATGTTTGTAAACTATGCATCCAACAAAGGACTAATATCCAGAATCTACAACGAACTCAAACAACTCAACAAAAACACAACAACAAAAGTTGCCTTATTAAAAAGTGGGCAAGGGACATGAATAGATGTTTTTCAGAAGATGGTCAACAAGCATATGAAGAAATGCTTAACATCACTAATCATCGGAGAAATGTAATAAAAATAACAATGAGATACTGTCTTATGCCAGTCAGAATGGCTGTAAATAAAAAGTAAAAAAGTAACAGATGTCAATGAGGATGCAGAGAAAAAGGATTGTTTATATACTATTGATGGGAATGTTGATTAGTACAACATCTATGAAAAACAGTATGGAGATTTCTCAAAGAACAAAAAAATAGAACTACCATTTGATCTAGCAATCTCAAAGTGTCTACCCAAAGGAAAAGAAATCATCAAAAAGATACCTGCACTTGTATGTTTATCATAGGTCTACTCACAATAGAAAAGGTATGGAATCAGCCTAAGTTGATGATTGAACAAAGAAAATGTGATTTTATATATACAACATATACTTCTCAGCCATAAAAAAGAATGAAATCATGTCTTTTGCAGAGACATGAGTGTGGAGGCCATTATCTTAAGTGAAATAACTTAGAAACAGAAAGTAAATAATGCATGTTCTCACTTATAAGTGGGAGCTAAATAATGTGTACAAATGGACATACGGAGTGGAATAATAGACACTGGAGATTTGGAGGAGTGTAAGTGTGAGAAAGGGGTGAGGGATGAGAAATTACTTAATGGGTACAATGCACACTATTTCGGTGATGGCTACACTAAAAGTTCAGACTTCACCATTAAGTAATTTATCCATGTAATAAAACTGTACTTGAAGTCCCTAAATCTATAAAATAAAATTTTAAAGGAAAAAATTAATATCAGTGGCAAAAATAAAACTTTGTATTTCAATAACAAACTACATTTTTAATTTTTATGGGTATACAGTAGATATATTCATGGGGTACATGAAATATTTTGATACAGGCATGCAATGCATAATAATCACAAGGTAAATGATGTATCCATCATCTAAAGCATCTTTGTGTTACAAACATTCTAATTAAATAGAATGTGGGTAAAACCAATGAATAGGTAAATCATAGAAAAAAACTTTGACCATAAATATGTTTAAATATTTTGAGTTTCATTAGTAATCAGAGTTGAAAAACTAGAAAAAAATTTCAACTGTATGTTATCATATTGCATTCACACATTTGAAAAGAAATTACAGTTAAAGCCTTTGAACATCACAGGCTTGAACTGTGTGATCCATTTATACATGGATTTTCTTTTGCCTCTGCCACCCATGAGACAACAAGACCACCCCTTCCTCTTCCTCCTCCTCAGCCTACTCGACATGAAGACCACAAGGATGAAGATCTTTCTGATAATCCACTGCCACTTAATAAATAGTAAATACATTTTCATTCCTTTTTTATTTTCTTAATAACATTTTCTTTTCTCTAGCTTATTTCATTGTAAGAATATAGTATGTAATACATATAACATATATAACATACAAAATATGTGTTAATTGACTGTTTTAGCAGTCAAGCTTTTGGTCAATAGTAGGCTATTAGTAGTTAAGTTTTGAGGGAGTCAAAAATTACACACAGATTTTAAACCACTCAAGGAATTGATTCTACCAACCCCTATGGTATTCAAGGGTCAATTGTATTATGACAATTATACAAATTTGGCAAGTATGTTAATAAATGCTAGTATCCTTTTTAATCGGAATATAAACCAGATCAGCTAATTTGGAAAATAATTTACCCTGTAAAATAGAAAATTCACATACTCAACTATTGTGTAATTCTGCTCCAATGCATAGTCTGTAGAAAATTATTGCATATGTGCTCAGGAAGATGCTCCTGGAACAGAAGGATTTTTTTAAAGACATAGGCAATTATCTCTAGCTCTTTCTGCTTAGATACACTCAACTTCACCATAGATGCTTGCTTTTTTGTGGCTACCTAAGTGCAATCCCTTGAGCCTCTTGACATTGATTTCTTCCTATTTCTGTGCTATCCAACACTCCCTGTCTACAAGTAGGTCGGTGGAATCTCGTAAAATTCTTTCTTTCGCAAACACATTGCTTCTCTGCCTCCTATTGGCACAAGTAATCATTTGCCTTTAAAAATCAAAGGACAAGACAAGGAATGGCATTCGTCTGGTTCAGAATGTACGATAATTGTGAAATAAAGATAATTATTAAAAACATAATATTGAGACTGAAAATTAACTTTGTAATTATGTAGTTGAAGTGATTTTTCAAGCTATGGTTATTGGAATCTCACGATTCTTGTGAGATGCCACAGGGAGTAGTTGCAGGACTTGTACCCCATTTAAAGCAGCATTACTTTCAAATGATTGGTATATTTGAATCCCATATTTGTTGAAAAGCTGTTGAATAAAGTTTTAAAACCACTTATCCATCCAGCTTACTTCTTTGGTTTGTGAGAAAACTGAAAACGTAAGTGGCATGAATCAATTAAAAAATGAAGTTTATTTAGTTTTCAGAATGGAGCAAAGAGGACAGTGATTATGATATAACAAACACTTAAGGGAAATAGGACTTTTTAATCCTCAGAAACAAAGACTTTCAGGAAGAAGGCAATGTTGCTTTGTATAGGTGGCTGTCATGGCCAAGACAGTTTAGAGTTATTTTTACTTTTCAACAAAAAGTAAGCTACAGATGGATAGAGCTTTCTCCTTCTAATTGTAAGGCTTGTCAAGATTAGATGGACAGTATTTGGTGCTGATGACTTACATATCATTGGATTTCAAGCACTGACTATGTATCCACTTGGTCTCTACCGTATGATATGGTAGAGGCTCTATGGAAGTATAACTTCACTAAAACTTACGTCTACATTTTACACAGATAAAATTGCATATTTCTCACAGCAGAAATATAGTTTTATATTTTGTCACACACAAGGAGAATGCTGCTGTGCCATACCAAGCTTGAAGAAAAGGATTTTATCAAGTGAATTCTGTGTGCAATGATTAAACTTGTTTGAATAATCTTCCCGAGTTATTTGATCTTACTAAATACATAACAGATTTTTGTAAAGGCCCAATCCCCTGAATTATTCTACTGAATTTATTTTCTTAAATCACTATTCTCAGCATAGAATTTCTTTACTCACAAATGCTTAACTAATTCAATTTTGCGGAGAACAAGCTCACATTACTTACATAGCATTCAAGGTATACCACTGAAAAATTACTTTTCCTAAAATATTTACCACTATTTATCAGCATGAACACTTTGCTCTTACACAATTACCTATCCATAGTCCCTCAGGTAAATTTTGTTCTTGCTCATTTCTCTATTATTATTTCTATCACGTACTCTGTTTCTATCTCTTCCTTTGTTTCTAAATCTCTGTCTTTGTCTCTCACTCTGTCTTTTTCTCTCTATATTTCTACACTTGATACTTGAGTAGATGCTCATCACAGATTCCTTTTACCATCTCCTCCTTTTCTACTAAGAGTTCCTTCAATCTCTTTCCTGGGTGTCTTTTTCTTCTGTTTCTATACAGTCTCTTTAAGTATTTTTTTTTCTTTTTCCATGTCTTTAAATACAACCTAAATACTGATGTATCACAAATATATATATTTCCAGCCATGACATTTAAACTCAGTTCCAGACTTATACACAGCTGCCTACTTCACGTCTTCACTCCGTTGTCTCACAGGTATCTCATCAAAGAGTGCCATTGCACTCTTCATTTTTTTCTCCAAATTTGATTTCTCGTCTCTGAAAAGTGATCACAATCTATCCATTTACTCAAGTCAGGAGCTTATATGTCACTTATGTCCTCACCCTCCAATGTTTACTTTCAGCAAGCTCTACTTATTTTATCTCCAGAATGCATTTCAAAGCTATGCACTTCTTTATATCCGTCCTGTTAATATTCTTGTCCGAGCAACTTTCATTTTTTTTCTTGTCTGGAGTACTAAAATAGAGTAGTTTCTGGAAGTTTTATGTAGTTATTCTTAAATATAAGTAAAATCCACTCATCTTGCCTGTATAGTTCATTAATTTTTTAGGAAATATGAAACCATTACCACAATCTGGTTTAAATTTCTCCATCATCCCAGGGGGTTCCTTTTGTCTGTTTGAAGTCAATTCCCACTACTAACGCAGCCTCAGGAAACCACTGGTCTGCTTTTGGTTTCTATAAAATTGTTTTTCTTTTGGAAATTAAATATAGATGAAATTACATATTTTGTGTTTGATGTTTCATGTCATGTGATTTTCAGTGTTCTTCCATATTATTTTGTGTGTTTTTTTTTTTTTTTTTTGCTGAATAATATTTCACTCTATGGAAATACCCCGCTTGAAAAGTGTCCAGTTTGAACTTTTGAATAGTGTCCAGTTTGGCTGCTATGGAAATATATGTACATTTGAAGAGCACGGCTATAAATATTCATGTACAATTTTTGTGTGGATATAGGTTTTTGCTTATCTTGGGTAGATTCCTAGGAATAAAATTGCTGGGTAGTAAAGCAAAATTATATTTAAATTTTCAAGAAATTTACAAAACATTTTTCCAAATAAATGTACCATTTACATTCTAACCCAAAATATGTGAGTGTTCAAGATTGTCCACATCCACACCAAAATTTATTACTATTGGCATTATAGGTTAAATTATGTCTTCCTCAAAAAAAGATACGTTGGCGTTCTAACCCCTAGTGCCTCAGAATGTGATGGTATTTAGAGAGAGTCTTTTTTTTTTTTTTAAGGCAAAGATGGAAGGAGGAGAAAGTAAGAAGAAAGCTGGAGACAGAAGCAGAGTCTTTACAGAGATAAGCAAGTTAAAATATGATTACTAGGGTGAGCCTAACCCAATATGACTGTGGTGTTTACAAAACGGGGAAATGTGAACACACGGGAGACATACAAAGGCAGCACACCATGGCCCTGTGAAGATAAATGCAGAAAGATCTGGAAAAGATCTGTTCTTCACAGCTCTCAGAACAAACCAACACTGATGACACATTGATTTCAGACTTACAGTCTCCAAAACTCTTAGACAATACTTTAAGCCATTCAGTTTGTGGTAGGCACATTGTTACATCAGCCCTAACAAATTAATACAACTGGCTTTTTCTATTTAAACAATTTTGATCAGTTTGTAGTGATAGCTCATTGTTGTTTAGTTTGAATTCTCCTAATGACTAATGATGTTGAGAATATTTTCATGTGCTCTTAGCTACTCATAATTTCTTTAGTGAAATGTGCACTAAAACATTTAGACTATTCTAAAATTAGATTTTTTGGTCCCACCATTGAGTTTAAAAATCTATTTGTGTATTCTGGATACAAGTCCAGAGTATTATTTGTAATTATTTTCTTCCAGTCTATCTCTTGCCGCTTCGTTTTCTTAGTGAGTTTTCTTTTATTGTTTAATTATTTATTTATGTATTTTTTAAAAACATAACTCCATTGAGGTATATTTGTTATTTAATAAAATTTTCAGACTCAAAATGTATAATTCGACTAGTCTGAATATGTAAATACCCATGAAACTATCACCACAATCAAGATAATTAATAAGCGCATCACCCCTAAAAGATTTATTGTAATTCCCCCACTCTCTGGCCGCAGGAACAGTGAGGGAATTACAATAAATCTTTTAGGGATGATGTACATGTTAATTAGTAGAAAACTTATCTTATAGTCTAAGATAAGTATTGATCTGGTTTGTATCACTGTGGGTAATTTTGTATTTTTCTCCAATTTTATATAAATGGAGTCATACTATGTCTACACATTTTTTCAAAAGGGAGAGTCAGGTTTCTTTCACTTAGTATATTTATTTTGAAATTTGTCCATATCATTACATTTATTGATAATTCCTTTTTTACTACAGTGTCGTATTCCAGTATACAAGTACACCACAATATGTTTATTATTTCCATGCTGGTAGACTTCACCTAGCAATGTCCTGGTAAACTAAGTCTCCCGAGGGGATACAGGGGATAACCTGATGTATAATGTTTGCTGATTTTCATGTTGTAAGTGTTCACAATATGGCTGATTTCTACTATTTCGCAAATCTCCTGACTGCTTAGCTCCTGCAAGCTGGTAGGAGCTGCCTCCTTCACACTATTGGATGTCCAAATGCAGCCCATGTGCTTAAGAGGAAAGTTTACCCTAATTCTAGCTCCAGTATGACCCCAGTTTTACTCAAGTTAAACAGCAGGTCACACATACTTACTAGTCATGGTGTTAGTTGAGGGACTAATCCTATGTGAGGAGACATTGACTGAAAGCTTCTTGAAAGGAAATATCTCTGTCTCTGCCTCTGAAAATCTATAAAGAAAGAATTTATCTCTTACAGCTGTTTAAATAAAAACAGAAAAAGCATATAGCCCTAGAAAGATGCTGGCCTAACATTTAACCCTAACTTCCAATAAAAAATAAAGGTAGCCAATAAAAAATAGAGATAGCCTTAAAATGAAGCATATACCCTACATAAAGAGATGGATAGAGAGAAAATGAATCCTTGCCTGCCATCCACACTCTTCCATACTGTTCAGACATGTACACCAATAATTTGTTGATATTGTTTAAGGCAGTTTGGATTTTTTTTGACACCTGTAATGGAAAATTTCCTAAATGATATAGCCACATGTCTAAGACAGGTTGTAGCAGTTTTTTCTACATATATCCCTGACTTCCTTTTAGATCAGTGGAGATATGTAACAATCTAGCCAAATTCATTCTAATCTGGTTATCTGGCCTATCCACTTATTTACTAAGCAGCTAAACCTCAACTTTATGACCTATGTAATAAAATATAAATCCTTCTTTAATTCAGTATATCTATGTACAAAACAAACAACAAAAATGCAAAATATGATTCTGGATAATTAATATAATGGAGAAGCACATAAGATAATACAGGTAAAAAGTGTGCCAGCACACGTGTGTGTAACGAGATGAGAGATGTTACAGAGTAAAAAGTGGCCACAACTAAAATATTATAAAGTGAAGGAGTCCAATGCAAAATCATGTATTAATTAATTAATTGATTTTAGTTAATTTTGGGGTAAGAGATTAATTGCATTGTTTCTGTTCTCCGTTATCAGTCCTTTCTATCAGCATTTGCCACTTTCCGTAATTCCTTTCTTTCTCAAATATTTCATTTCAAACTTATGGCCCACAACATCTAGGAATCCAGGCTGAGTGAGAGTAAATGATGCTCTATTAGTTTCTTATTGCTGCTACAGCAAATTACCACAAACTGAGTGCTTAAAACAACACAAATTTATCTCAGAATTCTGGAAGTCAACTTTCTAAAACTGGCCTCAACTAACATCAAGTTGTTACTAGAGCTAGCTCCTTCTGATGGCTCTGAAGAAATAATCCACTTTTTGTTTTTTGTTTGTTTATTTGTTTAGTTTCTAGCAGCCACCTGCATTTTTGGCTCATGGCCCTTTGGACATCTTTCGGGCCAATTATTTAACCTGTCACAAATGCTAAGTGATTACATCTTCATTATTTGATCTGAACTCTTAAAAATAATCCTATTGAACTATTTCAATGTAAACTAGGCTCACATAATTCTTACTTCTCTTATATTTCCTTTTATCCAAATGCTGTCTAGTCTTTAGGGTCAAGTATGTATCAATTCTTGATCATTTCTCTGTATCTTCAACTGTTTAGCCCAGAGTGATTTCCCACTTTTTGAAAAAGTTTTGCCCTTATCACAATTATTTCCTTGACCCTAATAATATATTACTCTGAATTGCTATTTTTATTTATGCTTTGTCTTTCATTTGCAAATTAATTGGAAATTGCTTATGTGCTCTTTAGCCTTTTCTTAAAGTAACCTGCTAAGTATTTACAGGTTAATTTTAAGTATATTTGTTCAGGTATGAAAAATAAACTCACTGTAACCCACTCTGTGAAAATGGTTTCTTTTTATTTATATCCCTTATAATTCATTCTCTTCACTAATAAAGTACCATAGATTATAACTGCTGAAATGTGGAAAGCATATTTTATAGTAGACAGAATTTAGAAAATTGATTTTCATAGATTTTTAGGATTTGTAACATTAGCTTTGAATACTATCAGTCTCCTCTATTTAACATCATAACTATTACAGAATGGATATTATTTTTAAGAAAATTATCTATGTTTTTCCTTGTCTTCATTTCATCCTCCCTAGCGTTTAAGTATTCTTTTTATATTTAAAAAAAAATATAGCAATGAATTTCTCCTGGAAAGAGTGTTAAAGACATCATACTGAAGTAATGTTTTTGTTACTTTCAAGGATATTTATGCATATACAATCTTATCATAGTATCAGAAATATCCATATTTTATGATCAGCAAATGTTGGAAGGTATTCTTGAGTAACTTGTGTTACACAGATTCTTGAACATTTCCTAAGAATTTATCTCTAAATTTAAATTAACACATTTAGTCTACTTACTTCTCACCCATGTATTCAAGTGGATCTTATTTAAATGCTATTTTCCAGAGCTGTTTTATGACCATAAGAATTCCTTTTAAAACAAAGTCTTTTTTTTTTATTTTCAAGCTTCATTTTTCTCAATATCTTTAGTACAAATCCCCAAATACACAAATGTGACTGAAAATTTCAAATCGATAAGTTTTAGTTATACTCGAATGTTGGTAACACCTCCACCTAAAGAACTAGGCATGCCCTGAAACTGAGAATGAAGAGGCAACTTAATGGCACAAAACAATAATCTACTTATTTTATACATAAAATATACAAATAACTTGAACTCTAATTCCTTAATGTGAAAGTCGAGTTTATTAACCCACCAAACTGAGTACACAAATCTCCTGATACTGAAATACACTGGGGAGAAGCATACGGTAATGCATATTATAGTGATTCACTGTCCAGCAGAGGGAAGATTTCCTCAATTTCAGCCATGTAACCACACTGTATTACCGCACACAGGGTTCTTCTCAGCAATTTGCCATATGAAATAAACATGAAGCAACTTCCATAAAAATGATTTATTTTCCTTTTTAAAGAACCTGCTTATCATAAACCAGCATACTATAGCATGTTGGAGAGGAAGCATGGGTTTCATTTCCAGTAAGAAAAGAATACGCTCCTCTGCCTTATTGTATTTGTGTTAACATTTGTAGAAAATATCGGAGGTATTTTTATGGCCTTATCAAGAGCAGCAGATGAAAAGAGGAAAGTAATCCATGGACCTCCAGAACTTGATACCATTGTGTTGAAAGTTGTCGTCATTGTTAGGTTTTACTTACCAGTCCTATTATGCCTATTCTATTCATAAGAAGAAAACACTATGTCAGAAAGTCAGTTTAGTTGTTGTGTATTAGCTTGTTCTGATGGTTTAATTTAATACTGATAGGTTTTTAGTCATTCTTCTAAAATTCGCTGCTCGGATATGTGTTCCTGATGCTTTCAAGAAAATAACTAAAAAAAAAAAAAAGCTGGAAAACGAGTTTAAAAAAAAAAAACTTTGGAGGCCAGGTGCAATGGCTCACACCTGTAATCCCAGCACTTTGGGAAGCCTTAGAGGGTGGATCAAGAGGTCAAGAGATCGAGACCACACTGGCCAACATAGTGAAACCCTGTCTCTACTAAAAACAAAAAAAATACAAAATACAGTAATTAGCTGGGCAGGGTGGCGTGTACCTGTAGTCCCAGCTACTTGGGAGGCTGAGACAGGAGAATCACTTGAACCTGGCAGGTGGAGGTTGCATTAAGCCCAGATCGTGCCACTGAACTCCAGCCTGGGCAGCTGAGCCAGACTCCATCTAAAAAAAAAAAATTGGATACATTTGAAAAATGTTTGGTTTGACTTCTGTCCCTCTTAATTTGGGTATGTTCTTCTGTAAATGCATAGAAATATACTGGAGTTCTTTAAAGTTTATGAAATTTTAAAGGACATTTATAATACCTTTAGATAATTATTAGAATGAAAAGAAAGTTTTCTGAGTTCTGGTATAAGACTGTGTGTTTTATATTCACCCATACACAGTTTTACAATGCTCTTTGTCTTTCAAATACTGAAGAATGAAGGAAATCAAAGCTTTCTTTATTTTTCTCATATATTCTCCATGTCTGTATTTCATTTATGTGCAGAACCTATTTTAAATGCATATCACTGTTTTTTGAAAGGAGTATGCTTCCTTGCCTGTCAAAAAGGTCCAGAATAACAAACAGAGTAAGAATTTATAGAGGACAGAATGTTGGGCATTCAAGATTACATCATCACAAAAGCCAGACCTAATTATATCTTGAACACCAAGCTGTTGATTTAAATATATTGTGAGAATGCTATAAAAAGATGGCATTATATAAGTAAATGTTCTTTTAAGTATTAACAGTTATCATTTAAATTTCAAAGATTCTTGAGACAATTTTTAGATTTCTTCTAAAGTTACATAAACCCATATCCTAAGAAAAAATAACAGCAGTTTCATTATGTTTTTAAAAAATAATAGAGAAGATTCTTGACAATTGCTTGAAATGTGTATTTTTATCTGATGTTTAGGGGTAGTTTTGTTTTCCTAAGATGAATTAGGGGATAGTTTTGACAATGATATAGTACTCCAAGATTTAGTTGATTTGCTGGGTTCAGCTTTTAGCATTACAAAATCAGTAAGATAACATGCTTCAAAGTAAATGAATGAATATTATAACCCCTAAAATATTTGCATGTTAAGAAAATGAAATGTTGAGTAGCCTCCAAACAAATATTGATTCTCAAACTAAAAGAGTAATTGAAATATATCTTAAAGAATTATAAAGTGTAGACAATGTTAAAAATTACTTTATTAATCGTTTGAGTACATTTCGTAAAATAAGTGTTTAGCAGTTTGTTCCAGAAGCTGATACATAAAGACTGTCCGCATCAGAAGTGTGTCTACAGTCATATTACTTTGTTTCATACTTATGAAGGGCCCGTTTTCAAATTTATTAATACCAGGATTAGTGTGGCATATGTTAAATAATGTTGATATATACGTTAGGAAAGAGGGGCTTATAAAATTATCCTCCCTTTTTAATGCTGACAATTTTTTTTTAATTTAAATGAAAATATAACGGCACAGAGCTAGTATTTATATTATTTACATAATTTTAGTATAATTATAAGTTTAAATTTTCTATATGAACTAGTGTGTTAATAGATAAAAATGTTAATACTACTATGATACCAGACTTGATGTTATTATCATGCGTATGTCTCTCTTTTTTTATTAAAAGATATTTAAAGATTTTTACATTTGCCTAAATATATTAGAAGAAACTCTCTTACTAGAGCCATTGTTTTCGTTAAACTGACAATTATTTCCTGAGTCCTTGTATTCACCCAGAACTTTGAAGGTAGTAGATTCTCAGTTATGAGTAAGATAAAAATAAAACCTCTCTTTTCTTGGGAATGCATATGTTATGGAAAGTGTGATGAGAAATATTTAAAAAGAACAACAGAGTTACAAGAGAGCCATACAACAAAAGAACATAATCTAGTTTCATTGCGGAGAAAGATGTGGTTAAGAAAGCCTTCTTGAGGAAAAGAAATTTAAATAGAGGGTTGTTAAATGCATAGGTCCAAACTAAATGACTAGGGAGGGAAAAGAGAACACAGGATTTAAAGGCTAGAAGGTGAAAAGGAATCTGGTAAATTCAGCAGGAGAGAATACTGGGGGTGGGGTGATATTAAAAAGAGAGTAGACAGCCATAATGTCCAAGAGTTGAACAATCTTACAAGTCATGGTAAGAAGCTGGAAATAGATCCTAAAATAAAAAAAATTTAAATATTCCATGAAAAGGTATGATATAATCCCACGTTTTTGTCAATATTATCTTCTGATTTTTGGTGAACATTGTCATGGTAACTAAGGTTGTATCCATCTTTTCTACAACTATTAGTTTCAAAGCTGAGAATTGGAAAAGGCACTTTAAACACTGTCTTTTCTATATAATTAAAAAGAGTCTTTTCTAGTTGGATTTTAGGTACAATATCTCTAGTGCTCTCTATAATTCTGTAGTAGCTTCCTACGGCTGACATAACAAAGTACCACAATTGGGCAGCTTAAAACAACAGAAATGTGTTGTCCCACAGCCTGGAAGCTAGTCTGAAATTAAGATGCTGCAGGGCCATGTTCCCTCTGAAACTCATAGGAGACTCTTTTCCTAGCTATTCCTAGTTGCTGGTGGTTTTTCAAGCAATCTTTAACATTCCTCGGCTTGCAGCAGCATAACTCCAATGTCTGTCTTCATCATCCCATGGCATTTTCCTTCATATGGCCATCTTGTCATAAGAACAATCGTCATATTGGATGAGTGCTCACCCTGCTCCAATATGATTTCACCTTAGCTGTTTACATCTACAATAATCCTATTTCCAAATAAGTTAAGGCTCCAACATATTTTTTTTTTTTTTTTTGTGGAGGGACCACAATTCAACCAGTAGCAGATCATAAGACCATTGTGTCTAATCACACTGTACTTGATTTTACTCTGAATATAACAACAATTTTGCCAATTACGTTTTACTAGTACTTGAAGAGAAGCAAGGATGCTTTATATGACAAACTGTTAGAGTTATCACTGGAAACAATGAATCCAAGCAATGTAGAAAATGTTTGTTTTCAAAATCCTTTCTCTTTGAGTCATAATGAATATAATGAAAATTATTATAAAAGATACTTAATTGCAAACAGGTGTATGGAATTTTAAAAATCAAGCTAAAACTAGATTTTTGAAATTATGATCAGAATAATATTAAACTAAGAATGTTGGCTCTGATAATTTTAAATAACATTACCTTATAATCTCTATTCATGAAGTATATTGACAATGCAAGGTCAAAGTATATCTCTATTTATGAGTTATATAAAGATTCCCAAAGTAGAAGTTACGGAGATGGAATAACGTTGAAAAGATGGTAATTAAATTACAATTCTAAGTGCTATTCCTTTTCAATGACATCTTGAGGTCTCAGTGTTTCATATGAAATATACTCAGTGACTGAGGATTTCATCGGAATTCTTTCCTAACAGCATACTAAAGTTAATGTTCTCATCAAGAGGCCTCTTAAAAAGAAAATTTGTTCTCATCATTATTTTCTCTCCTATTAATTTTCTGAACAAATATATATCTGTGTGTGTGTGTGTATATCATTTACCATTTACTGTAGAGACTAAAATGTTTATGTCAAGAAGATTCAAGTATTTTTTATGTTGGATAATCTGTATCTTCCTTTTTACTTTTTTTTTTTTTTTTTTTTGAGACAGAGTCTTGCTCTGTCTCTCAGGTTGGAGTGCAGTGGCGCGATCTCGGCTCACTGCAAGCTCTGCCCCCCGGGTTCACACCACTCTCCGGGCCTCAGCCTCCCGAGTAGCTGGGACTACAGGCGCCCGCCACAACGCCCAGCTAATTTTTTGTATTTTTAGTAGAGACGGGGTTTCACCGAATTAGCCAGGACATTTTTACATTTTTATTTATTTATTTTTTTAATTTAGGTTTGGGAATACATGTGCAGGTTTGTTACTTGGATATATTGCGTGATGCTGAGGTTTGGGTTTCAACCGAACTCGTCACCCAAATAGTGAATATAGTATCCTACAGAGAGTTTTTCAATCCTTACTCACTTTCCCCCTTCCCCGCTTTGTAGTCCCCATTCTCTATTGTTCCCATTTCTATATCCATATGTGTCCAATGTTTAGCTCCTACTTGTAAGTGAGAACATGCGGCATTTGGTTTCATGTTCCTGCATTAATTCACTTAAGATAATGGCCTCCAGCTGTATTCATATTTCTGGAAAGGACATGATTTTGTTCTTTTATATGGCTGCATAGAATTCCAAGGTATATATGTACCACATTTTCTTTATCCAATCCACAATTAATGAATGCCCCTTTATTTTCTTTTATTTTATTTTTTTCTGATTTCTCCCTTTAGGAATGGGAATGTGTATTTTATGCCTTACCTAATCTCTTATTAGAAAGAAAATGATATGATAGTTGCAGATGGTATTCATATGATCCTACATTTCTTCTCAATTCCAACAGCTACAGGCATCATTCCAGAACTATGTTACTAAAATTACTTTTCTTTAATCCTTGTACTTCTCCCATAATACACTGTTTACTGAAAAAAACATGAGGGCTTCTATCACAATGTAATATTGAATGGACGACCTTTCACTTCGAAACCCTCTAGTGGCAACAAATCTTTTTACAAATTAAATACGATCTTCTAATTGTTTTCAAAACTTCCTTATAACAGTCCATTTTATATTTAATTAATATTTTTCCTTGTGTTACCCACACTCATGCTATTTCCTCCAAGGGGTGGGGAATCTTTCTGCATTTACGTTTATATAACTCAGTTGGCCGAGTGCAGTGGCTCACGCCTGTAATCCCAGCACTTTGGGAGGTCGAGCCTGTGGATCGCTTGCAGTAAGGAGTTTGAGATCAGCCATGCAGTGGCTCACACCTGTAATCCCAGCACTTTGGGAGGTCGAGCCTGTGGATCACTTGCAGTAAGGAGTTTGAGATCAGCCTGGCCAACATGGTGAAACCCCATCTCTACTAAAAATACAAAAATTACCTGGGTGTGGTGGTGCCCGCCTGTAATTCCATCCACTCCGGAGTCTGAGGCAGGAGAATCGCTTGACGGCATTGGTGTGTGGCGGGGAGCTGTATATTCTGTTTACGTGTTATATCATTTGCCTTTGCTATTTTATTCAGCATGCCCACTGATAATAATATGAAACAAAGAAAATAGACAAATATGAATAAAAGCAACAATCCAAGTCAAACAAGGCCAAGAATTAAAGTGCTGTTAAGTATGATCATCTGATTTTTAAGACCAGGTAAGCAAAAGTTGGCTGATGTTTCCAAAACTTGCTGAAAAACAATAATTAGATTTTTAAAAACATATTAGAAACTACTTGCTTGGATTAACATTTGATTTGAATTTGGGTTGCAATAGCTAAAAATAAAAATAAAAATTTTATTTTGGGAGCACAATTAACATTTTTGTAGGTATATTTCTTTTCTGAACTATGATTTTAGACATTTCTATCAAGGTATTTCTGCTGAATGTGCTTTTCATTCAGTGTTTCACTTTGTTTAGAAGCTTTAATAAAATAGTTTACTAATTGTCATCCAGACTCCTTGCTTATGCAGATATTTTGGAAGGATGTGCTTTAGAGAGTACATAAACAAACAAACAAACATCAAAATATTCATTGAAACATAAGTAAAATGCAAACAAAATAAAATATGACCTATTTAATTTACATACATTTTAATGCTTTTTTTTTAGTTAAAAGTGCTCTGAAATCTAAACATTACAGTAAGCAGATGATATTTAAAATACAGTAACATTTACTTAATATCATTCCAAACATTTGAATCCTTAATGATTAGGAAAATAAAAGCAAAAGTGTACATTCACCAGTTTCATAGGTATTTTTACGATTGCCAGGGGAACATAGACTTAAAAATTTTTATTGAATCTATAAATATTAAAGTATCAATGTGTATTTATATTAAAATTGGATTGAAATTATAGTTACCTACTTTCAAACCACCTGAAATATGTAAGTGTTGAATTTGAATGTCTACATATATAAGAAAAGAACAAAATTCAATACTAATTAAAAGAAGTCATAGGACAGGAGTAGCTAGTGTATCACAGAGTTTTAGATAACTAAACCCTAAAAAGATGTATATGTGTTTGAGTGTATATATATATTCAAAATATATACATATGTAAATAAATACTCATACATATAATATATAATCTTTTTTTTTTTTTTTTCATAGATGGGTCTCGCTCTGTAGCCCATGCTGGAGTGCAGTGGTGCGATGCAACCTCCACCTCCCAGGTTCTAGCAATTCTCCTGCCTCAGCCTCCGTGTAGCTGGGACTACAGGCACATGCTGCCACAACCAGTTAATTTTTTTTTTTTTTTGTATTTTAGTAGTAGCTGGGACTACAGGCACATGCCGTCACATCCAGCTACTTTCTTTCTTCTTTTTTTTTTTTTTGTATTTTAGTAAAGACTGGGTTTCACAGTGTTGCCCAGGCTGGTCTTGAACTCCTGAGCTCAGGCAATTCACTTGGCTCAGCCTCCCAAAGTGCTAGGATTACAGGAATGAGCCACCACGCCCAGCCATCTAATCTAATCTTAAACATACACACAGAAACATAAACACATATAGCTATATCCCCTTTCCTTTAACTGTCATTTAATGTTTAATAGTTTGGATGTTTTGTATAGATTGACTCTTTCAAAATCTGAATCACAGGGTATATTTTCCTTTAAGGAGGTTTGAAAGTCTCTAGATTAGAAAATTCAATCATTAATATAATTTGGTGAAGAAACCAATGAAGAGATAATGTTGCTGTCAAAATTAATAAGTAATTAGAAGCATCATTGATTATTTGCCTTGTAGATGAACTCACAGTAGAAATATATTTATAAGAAAAAGATTAAGATGTTTATGCATAGTTTGTATTTTCAAATATATTTTTCTTTTAAATGTTATATAATATTTCATAAAATAATAAGTTAAAAATTTTCCAGAATATGTATTTGGTAATTTTATTGAAATTGCATAATAATTATAAAGAAATATTCATAAGCAAATGTTCTCATTCTGCATTAGCACAGCAATTATTTAAAGTTTTAATTTCCTTGAAAAGATTCTGTTTACACATATATCCCATGGATTTATTCAATAAAAACGTATTGTAGGGAAAAAAAGTTATAAAATATTTTTTTTCCTTTGTCCTATTCCCCCTATGTACATACAGGTTAACTGCTGCACAGAATTGTTAAGAATTTCTACCCTCTAACTCTGATCTTGTCTAATTATTTATGGTGATCACTGTTGTGTTCAATCAGAACTGTAATTAAGCACATTTAGAACACCAAGACCACTTTTAAAACTATAGAATAGAATGGTTACATAAATCTTAAGCTTGCTAATTTTTATATTATTTGTACAGTCTAAAGTTTGGTAAACTAATACAAGTTGAAAAAATCCCCACTCATGTGTTTATAGCAAATTTTATAACTTAAGAAGTTTTAAAGCAAACTGTAATGAAATGTTTGTATTGCATTACTTTCTTCTTGAGTGAAATCTAGTATGAAGCCTTGAATATCATCCAAGCATTATTAACTATTAAAATATTTTAATAGAGTCTTTGGAAACACATTTTTATTGGAGGAATTTGGGGTTATGTTCGTAAAGTAATGTTTAGAGAAGGTTAACAACAAACAACAAGGTAAATGTATAATTTTTTTAATCAATTCTTTTTATGTCTTTGCTTTAGATTTTTTTGAACTGAAGATTTAAAAATACTTTTGTAACAATGTATTGATTTCTTTCTGCATTTGTGTAACTTCTTTATGTCACGTTGCTGTTGGTTGAATTTCTAAAATCATCCATCTGATGTACAAATGAATTGAAATTTGGTGAATTAGATCCATATTGTCTTAATACTTATTCTGGTATAACAAGTCAGATTTGAATGCAAAGATAATGAGAAAATAAAGCTCAGTATCTCAAGTCAATGTGCATGCACATATCAGGCTGTGTTTGCTAATTTGTCCAGTGGTGGTTAACATTAAGTACAGTTACAACACTTGCCTACACAGAAAACCACAGAATAATTGCTAGGAATTAAGTGACGTATGTTTAAATTCATTCACATGAAATATTTTGAGCAGCTCTTGGTTCCAATTAATTGTTGCGTTAATGTGCATAACTTTGTTGTCTAATTTGCTAAAAAGAATGAAATTGGAAACAGCTTAGTTTTTAATAAATTCTTGCAAAGTCAGTGATAGTAAGGTCAAACTTAGATAAATCATATTCGACAAGGAAACTATGGTATAGGGAGTGAGTGCTACATTAATTTCAGTCTCATTTTTCTGTCTTGTCTACCACACACACATAAAATAACACAAACACCTTTTTCAAAAGTGGGAACAATGAAACAATAAAAATTCAATGCTAACGGAATTTGTCAATTCTAAAACAATAAAATACTCAGAGCAATGAAGGCAGTTGCCTGTCATTGGTAAAAAATGGAGGAGGAAAATCAATATTTATTTATCTGAAAGAAACAACTGTGGCTTGTAGTATTGATATTTTCAACAGGATGAAAAAGCTTTTTACAGAAAGAGTTCACTTAAAAAAACCCTAAAAGGTATTCTATGCATTAGGTTGATCATTACATCATGACGGTAGATATTTTAAAGGAATATAAAGTTTCCTATGTTTACTACTAAAAATGTCATATTTCTAAACATTATTATAATTGGCTGTGTTGTGTTATAGAGATTAATCAATGCCAACTACATATATTTAGTTCAACAAGTTAGTGTGCTTAAACAGATTTTTTTCTTCTGTGAGGCGAACAAAAAAAAGCTTCTTATTCTGAGCTCTCAGCCCAAGATGCCAGCTGATCACAGCATTTATTATTGGCACCTTGAACAAATCTCTGTTTCCTACTTTGGCCTGCCGCCCTTAGGGACACATCTATGGATTAGAGAGGCTCTGCTGTGGGTGACTTTTGGTTGTTATTTAACTTTGATGCAGCTGAGATCTCTTTAACTAATGCTAGCTTGCTGACCTTTGGCTCCAAGTAGAAGGAATTTATTTGAAAATGAAATGTATCTTGGGGCATTCCCTAGTGTTAGAAACGTGATCTAAAAAATATAGCATTGTTTGCTCTCCATTGACCTCTACTTTCAGTGTATTCTGTGACCTAACGTCATTTTAATAGCTATCATTTCCTCTTAAGATCAAACAGGGTTAAAATGAACCGACACCAAATACTTGTTTCTTTATTAATTTTATTTGAAATCCTTCTGCAGTTGACACCAATATAAATGTTCACTTTCACTAAAACATCATTTTATTTCAAAACCTGTCAGCTTTTTCTAACAAGATAGATGCACATTATCTTATGAATTTCTGTTTTCTTCATTTCAATTACATAATAATTATATTTTCAGGTTGAAAAAGGGTTGGTTATGCCAAGAAAATAAATACTTATGCAATAGAATACATAGAAGCATGTTTAATAATAGATATATTTGAATAAAAGGAAAGCGAAGAGGTGAATAAAATCTATTGGGTGATATTTTAGCACTTAAAAGAAATACAGTAATTAAATCTTTATTAATAAATTGTCTATTACTAATAGTATGTATTCATATAACTTTGTCCAAACATTAAGTACTATGATGTGATAAATAAAAACTTTTCATGATAAAATCAGCCTTTTTGAAAGGATAAATTATTTATGAAACACCATCAGTTTGTAAAGATATAGCTAATGTTATGGTGTCAGCCTTTCTGCATTCCTGTTTTTTTAAAATTCATTTAGTCACAAAGACTCTCTCATAAATATGTTTTAGTTCATCATTCTTTGCACTAATGAGGCCATTGAATACTTGGGCCACTCTGATTGGCCACAAACCCAAGAAGAGCTAATCCTTAGGTATAGTGCATTACATCCCAAATAATTTTAGTATATTTCTACACATTGTGAGTTCATTCAGTTTAAAAAGTTTAAAAACTTTTGTTTTTGAATTTTTGTGATTGGCAAAGTGCTCTGATCATTGAAATATAACATTTAACTCAGTGAACTAACAAAACCTGCATAGAGTAGTTAGCTGCTGAGGACTCAAAGAGCATTATGATTAGGAAAACAATTTTTAAAAGGCTGAAAATTAAATGTACACACACGCACACATGAGATGCTTAAGTGAAACCTGAAATGGCTCAGTTCTGTTCAAAATCAGTGGTCTTACAATTGCCAGCCGATTCAGCTACATTGCAGCTCAGAAATGTCTAGTCTCTATATTTAATACGAAGTTGCAATTATGTAAACTCTGCCCAGTTTGTGTAACATTGAAGAAAAGGCAATATTTCCAGCTAGATTTTTATCTGTTGTTACTTTTGTCTATCATTTCTTAGACTCAATAAATACGCAAACTGATTAAAAATTAAAACCTTAGGCTTTAGGCTGGGCAATGGCTCACGCCTGTAATCCCAGCACTTTGGGAAGCAGAAGCGGTGGATCGCTTGAGCTCAGGAGTTCGAGACCAGCCTGGGCAACATGATGAGACCCTGTCTCTACTAAAGTTACAAAAATTAGCCAGATATGGTGGTGTGTGCCTGTAGTCCCAGCCACTCCGGAGGCTGAGTGAGAATTGCTTGAACCCTGGAAGTGGAGATTGCATGTATCAGTAGTTAATTTCTTTTTATTACTGAGTGGTATTCCATTACATGGATAAATCAATACATATTTATATTGATGAATATTCATGTTGCTTCCCATTTTCAGAGATAACATAGGAAGTCCATAAGCATCAGCCCCACACTTTTTTTGTAAATATAGATTTTTATTTCCCTTTGAAGATACCTAGAGTAGGAATGCTGGACCATGTTATATGTGATTGTTTAACCTTAGTAAACACGGTAAAACTCTTTCTCAAAGTTGATGTAATATCTTGTATTCTCATCAGAAATGTATAAAAGCTTTAATTGTTCTCATTTCCTGGTCGTTATTTATTTATTTATTTATTTTTTCAATTTCAGCCTTTCAATTTGGTATGTGATCATTTCACTGTGATTTTTTTTTAAGACATAATCTTGCTCTGTCACCCAGGCTGTAGTACAGTGGTGTGATCTTGGATCACTGCAACTTCTGCCTCCTGGATTCAAGCAATTCTCCTACCTCAGCCTCCTGAGTAGCTGGGACTACAGGTGTGTGCCACCACGCCTAGCTAAATTTTTGTATTTTTAGTAGAGACAGGGTTTAACCGTGTTAGCCAGGATGGTCTTGATCTCCTGACCTCGTGATTCTCCAACATGGATGAATCTCTAAAGCATATCCTAAATAAAAGAAAGTAGGCACACAAGAGTACACAAATTTAATTTTATTTATATGAGATACTGCAAATAAAAGAAAAAAATAACTAGAGAGACATAAAGCAGATCAGTGATGTGCAGAGACTGGTGATCAAGGAGAGTTTTAGTTATGCTCATATGAGTAAAGATTTCAATCTTTTCTAATTCAATGTAATGTTGGCTTTGAGCTTGTTATACATGGCCTTTTTGTGTTTAGGTCCATTCTTTCTATACCTTACTTGTTCAGAGTTTTTATTATAAAGGGATGTTGAATTCTTTCAAATGCTTTTTCTACCTTTATTTAGATGACAATACAGTCTTTTGTCCTTCATTCTGTTGATGTGATGTATCCAGTTTATTGGTTTGAATATGTTGAACCATCCTTGCATTCCTGTGATACATGTCACCTGATTATGGTGTATAATATTTTTAATATAATGTTGAATTTATAGAGCATTGTGTTGAGAATTTTTGCATGTATGTTAATCAGTGATATTGTCCAGTAATTTTCTTTTTTTGTTGTGTTCTTGTCTGACGTTTTATCAGAGTAATGGTGACCTCATGTAATAAGTTAAGAAGGAATCCCACTGCTTTGATTTTTTTTTTTTTTTTGAATAGTTGAGAAAAACTAGTGTTAACTTTTTAAAAATTTGGTAGAATTTAGAAATAAAGCCATCCATTCTTTGGCTTTTATTAGTTGGGAGACTTTATTTTACAGCTTAAATCTTGTTACACATTATTAGTATATTCAGATTTCCTATTTTTTTTTGTTGTTGTTGTTGTTCAATCTTGGTAGGTTCTATATTTCTAGGAATGTATCCATCTCCTTAGATTTTCTAATTTGTTGCCATATAGTTGTTCATAAAAATCTGTAATGATCCTTCATATTTCTGTGGTATCAGAAGAAATGTCTACTCTTATATTTCTTATTTGATTTATTTGGGTCTTTCTTTCATACTTAGCCTAGCTAATGGTTTGTTAATTTTGTTTATTTTTAATGCTTTTTCATTAAAATTGAAATAATGCTATTTCATTTTAATGCTTTTTTTATATCACACTGTGGAAACTTTGTTCTTTCTCTCTTCACAATAAATCTTGGTGCTGCTTGCTCTTTGGATCCACACCAGCTTTATGAGCTGTAACACTCACTGTGAAGGTCTATAGCTTCATTCTTGAAGTTTCCAGTTACAGTTTTCTGCATATGGTTAGTTTTTCTAGGACCATTTATTGAATAGGAGATCCTTTCCCCATTGCTTGTTTTTGTCAGGTTTGTCAAAGATCAGACAATTGTAGATGTGTGGC
Organism: Theropithecus gelada; assembly: GCF_003255815.1. NCBI lineage: Eukaryota > Metazoa > Chordata > Mammalia > Primates > Cercopithecidae > Theropithecus > Theropithecus gelada. Next base: position 69,935,424 of record NC_037680.1, on the reverse strand, counting down.
ATTATTTCTGAAGTCTCTATTCTGTTCCATTGGGCTATCTGTCTGTTTTGTGACCAGTACCATGCTATTTTGGTCACTGTAGCCTTGTAGTATAGTTTGAAGTCAGGTAGCATGATGCCTCCAGCTCTGTTCTTTTTGCTTACAATTGTCTTGGCTATATGGGTTCTTCTTTGATCCCATATAAAATTTAAAATCATTTTTTTCTAATTCTGTGAAGAATGTCAATGGTAGTTTGATTGGAATAGCATTGAATCTATAAATTACTTTAGGCAGTATGGTCATTTTCATGATATTGATTCTGCCTATCCATGAGGATGGAATGTTTTTTCATTTGTTTGTGTCCTCTCTTATTTCCTTGAGCAGTGGTCTGTAGTTCTCCTTGAAAAGGTCCTTCACATCCCTTATTAGCTGTATTCCTAGGTATTTTATTCTCTTTGTAGCAATTGTGAAAGGGAGTTTATTCATGATTTGGCTCTCTGCTTGCCTATTGTTGGTGTAAAGGGATGCTTGCGATTTTTGCACATTGATTTTATATCCTGAGGCTTTGCTGAAGTTGCTTATCAGCTAAAAGAGTTTTGGGGCTGAGATGATGGGGTTTTCTATATATAAAATCATGTCATCTGCAAATAGAGACAATCTGACTTCTTCTCTCCTATTCGAATATGTTTTGTTTCTTTCTCTTTCCTGATTGCCCTACCCAGAACTTCCAATATGATGTTGAATAGGAATGGTGAGAGAGGGCATTCTTGTCTGGTACCAGTTTTCAAAGGGAATGCTTCCAGCTTTTGCCCATTCAATATGATATTGGCTGTGGGTTTGTCGTAAATAGCTCTTATTATTTTGAGATATATTCCATCAATATCTAATTTATTGAGAGTTTTTAACATAAAAGGGTGTTGAATTTTCTGCATCTATTGAGATAAGCATGTGATTTTTGTATTTGAGTCTGTTTATGCCATGAATTACATTTGTCGATTTGTGTATTTTGAACCAGCCTTGCATCCCAGGGAAGAAGCTGACTTGATTGTGGTGGATAAGTTTTTTGATGTGCTGCTGGATTTGATTTGCCAGTACTTTATTGAGGATTTTTGCACCAATATTCATCAGGGATATTGGCCTGAAGTTTTGTTGTTGTTGGTGTTGTGTCTCTGCCAAGTTTCAGTATCAGGATGATGCTGGCTTCATGAAATTAGTCAGGGAGGAGTCCCTTCTTTTCAATTCTTTGGAATAGCTTCAGAAAGAATAGTACCAGCTTTTAAAAAATTTATTTTATTTTATTTTATTTTTTGTACCTCTGGTAGAATTTGGCTGTAAATCCATCTTTTCCTAGGCTTTTATTGGTTGATAGGCTGTTAACTACTGCCTCAATTTCACAATTTGTTATTGGTCTATTCAGGGATTCGACTTCTTTCTGGTTTAGTCTTGGGAGGGTTATGTGTCCAAGAATTTAACCATTTCTTCTTTTTCTTCTTCTATTTCCATATTAAATCACCACTGCCACAGAGTAAGAAAAAATAAATACCTGTGTCAAATTATTCTATCTATTCTCCATCAACAAAGTCCAAATTACTGATTTAGACTGAAACTTCTGTAAAGCTTCATTATCCTGGTGTCTTAAACCAATCAGAAATGTATTTCAGTATATAAATACCTAACAATACTATGAGGGGAGGAGGATATTTGCTTAATCTAAGTCATAAAATACATCTAGAGATTTGCTTTCCTACTCTTATTACCATCCTGGCCTACCGTCTCAGAGCATTATCGCTTATGTTGCTGTTGTTCATTACATTTCTTCACTAAAACATCAGGGTTTTAGGATATTTATTCCCTTCCCTTTTTTCAACTCCTATAGAATTTTATTTGACTCATTTGTCTTTGACTTTCTGTGTGCATTTTGCATTATTCCCAACTTATTATTCTTCTTTATTAATTCATCGTCAATTCTCTCTGGTCTAGGACTAAGATTTCACTTTTACTTCAAAGTCCAGTGTCAAAATATTTGTCGTGTCCTCCAGAGTACTAGAGATCAGCTAATACATTCATATTTAAATAAAGATCTTTGAATTTACACTCATTCCCTAGAGTCTCTAAAAATTCTTGATGGTCTATATATCTCCAAATCATCTCAGATTAGAATTTCTTGCTTCTATGAATTTTTCAACCTTAGCTCTCTTATATCATGCCCCTCTCCCCACTCTATTCTTAAATACTATTTCTCAATATTGAGCACCTTCCTGAGAAGTGTATTGCTCCCAATAATGTGTGCTAATTATTTTGAGAGTATAGCGGGGTATTTCCACATAAAACAACATAACAACTAGTATATCACTGAATATTAGACATCACCAGTTCTAGCATTTGATTATTATTGCCACAGGAAATCCTCTCATATCATCTTCAATGGAGGTTCCCCTGCCATAGCAATTCTCACCCAAATCCTGTTACATTTTCAGGCAAAGCATTTCATTTCAAGGTAGTCACTCAGCCTTACATCTAACTAAAATCAAAGTTATATATTGGATAAATTATGTTGGCAGTTTCTAAACTAAAGATATCTTTCTGTTTTTGATAAGCATTGTTCTTATTCTCTTCCCATCTTTATAATCAATTCTGCATTTATTTTAACTACCTTCTGTTATTCTTCCTTTCCTTAGCTAGGAAGTCATTTCTGTCAAAGATGTCCCAATTCTTTCATTCATAGAGAGTCTTCTTTCCCTCCGAATTATCTGTATCAATTCTTGTTAATTTGTGTTTCAATACCTCATACCTAAACTGGTGCAACTGTTTTTTAAATCAGTCTCTGCACTACCAATGTCACCTTGCAGCAGTTCATGAAAATGCTGACAGAAGAAAGTGAAGAATGGCAACCTAGCTAGAGGTAGTACCTAAGTTTACAGCAGTAATTTTTAAAAATTAACCTTAAACCATTTATACTCTTAGCACTTTATCCCAATATTTAATAATTCTGTACTAGCCTTAGGATAAAAGTGAATGCTGCTTGTCTAGTAATCAAGGCCTTTTGAAATTTGATATTATGTGCACTTTATTGTAGTCCAGGCTGTTTACTCACTGCTAAATACACCACGGACATCTCTCTCTTTTGCCTGTGTTCCTGCTACTGCACTTGCCTGTTTTATCCTTTCTTTTCTTTTTCTACCTATGTACAACCTATTTTTTAAGACTCACTGTAATTTTATCTCTATCTTTGTTTTGTACTCTGACAGTGCTTGGAAAACTGAAATTCATAAATTCTGCCTCACTGGAAGAAGAAAGTAGAGATTCAAGCAAGTCAACAACTTGTAGATTCAGATATTAATACATCTGATGACTTTGGCCCACCACCTCACTGGGGCTCCATCACCAAATTAGGAATAAGGATTACACAGGGGACTTCTTACTGTTTAGAAAAATAAAGTCCCAAAAAACTATTTAAATATTTTACTAGATAAGGAGTTAACTCTTTGTTTTTGTTTCTGGTGTTTGCAAGATGCTTTTCAAATATATCTTCTTATTTGTATTCATCAAAATGATTGCTAACATATTTTTTACAGTAGAAAAAGGTAAAATTGATTCTTTTACCTAAAATAAATATTATGCTAAAGGTATACTTAAAGTCACTAAATACAATGCAGTGATAATAATAGATATTTTAAATTGTAATTATTTGAAAATATTTTTTAATTATTGCTTTTTATTTTTCAAATGACATGAAATTTAATGTATATATTATGACAATACAGAAGGTGTTATGTCCCCATTTTGTAATTAAAAACACGAAAAACTATACTTCATCTTCTGACATTTTCTTCTCAGTGACATAAAATATGTTGTTGTCTCCAGTTACATAATTTTATTAAACAAAAAGCTGCAAATTCTAAAAATTAAATTCATCTCTACATAAAAATAAAAGAAATCAATTCCAGGAAGGGACATGCATCTCTGCTATAGACTTGAAGTAACTTATCATAGTGAAAAAATCATCTTTTTATGAAATAAATCTAGTGTGAAAATAAATTATGGGTACCTATGCAGTAATATCAATTATGCTTTCATCTGTTCAGGGTTCATAACTTGCAGTGGGCTTCACTCTGAGTCTTGATTATTTTTCTTTATACTTGCCTCCAAAACTTTCATATTTCAGGTGTTCTTTAAAAACATGTATTTAACACCTCTTGGTGGATTTATTTCCTTTGTAAATAACCTTCATGGGCCCATTAATTCTATCACATCCATCTAGATTTTATTTTCTCCTATCATAAAAATGGACATTGACTTTAGCAATATTCTATCTTTATTGATAGTGACAGCTTCTTAATTTTGGCATATTTACGCAGGTTAGAATTTTTGAGATGTGAGTTAGGTGCTCTTTGAAATTATAAGCTGCTTTAGCAGAAGGGTGGTCAGGAAAGTAGAGTTGAAATTTATTTTATGAATAAGACAATGGAAATATCTACAAATTATTGTTATATTGCAATTAAATATTTGAAAACATTACTTACTTAGATATACTATTATAATGACATATAAGTTATGTCTCTCTTTAAAAGTAACACACATTTTGTTCTTGCTAAAGAATGCCTATTGTAGATCTTCCTGATTTACTCTCATTCTATATCATTGATCCTTTTTTCTTCTTTCTGTTAATGGTTTGTTTATTTATTTATTACTTCTTCTAAAAAAAAGATACACATTCAGAACCTGTAGTTTTCTTACACAGGTATACATATGCCATGGTGGTTTGCTGCACCTATGGACCCGTCCTCTAAGTTCACTCTCCTAGCCCCTGACCCCCTGACAGGCCCTGGTGTGTGAGATTCCCCTCTCTGTGACCCTGTGTTTTCAATGTTCAGCTCCCATTTATGAGTGAGAACGTGCAGTGTTTGGTTTTCAATTTCTGTGTTAGTTTGCTGAGGATGATGGCTTCCAGCTTCATCCATGTCCCTGCAAAGGACATAATCTCATTCCTTTCTATGACTGCATAGTGTTCCATGCTGCATATGTACCACATTTTCTTTATCCAGTCTATCACTGTTGGGCATTTCGATTGGTTCCATGACTTTGCTATTTCAAAAAGTGCTGCAATCCACATATGTTTCCTTGTGTCTTTATAGTAGAATTATTTATATTCCCTGAGGCATTTAATCAGTAATGGGATTGCTAGGTCAAATGGTATTTATGGTTCTAGGAACTTGAGGAATCGCCATACTGTCTTCCACAATAGTTGCACTAATTTACATTTCCACCAACAGTGTAAAAGTGTTTCTATTTCTCCACAGCCTCGTCAGCATCTATTGTTTCCTGACTTTTTAATAATAACCATTCTGACTGGCATATGATGGTATCTCATTGTGGTTTCAATTTGCATTTCTCTGATGATCAGTGATGTTGAACATATCTCAATCAGCGCTGTTTATGACAAACCCACAGCCAATATCATATTGAATGGACAAAAGCTGGAAGCATTCCTTTTAAAAACTGGTACATGACAGGAATGTCCTTTCTCACCATTCCTATTCAACATCATATTGGAAGTTCTGGCCAGGGCAATCAGCCAACAGAAAGAAATAAAGGGTATTCAAATAGGTAGAGAGGAAGTCAAATTGTCTCTCTTTGCAGATGACATAATTTTATATTTAGAAAACCACATCATCTCAGCCCAAAAACTGCTTGAACTGATAAGCAACTTCAACAAAGTCTCAGGATACAAAATCAATGTGCAAAAGTCACAAACATCCCTTTACACCAACAACAGGTAAGCAGAGAGCCAAATCACGAATAAACTCCCATTCACAATCACTACAAAGAGAATAAAATACCTAGGAATATGGCTAACAAGGGATATGAAGGACCTCTTCAAGGAGAACTACAAACCACTGCTCAAGGAAATAAGAGAGGACACAAAGGAAAAAATATTCCATCCTCATGGATAGGAAGAATCAATATTGTGAAAATGGCTATACTGTCCGAAATAATTTATAGATTCAATGCTATTTCCATCAAACTACCACTGACATTCTCCACAGAATTAGAAAAAAAATTATTTCAAATTTCATGTGGAATCAAAGAAAAACCCATATAGCCAAGACAATCCCAAGCAAAAATAACAAAGCTGGAGACATCATGTTATCTGACTTCAAACTGTACCACCAAGCTACAGTGACCAAAACAGCATGGTGCTGGACCCAAAACAGACATATATACCAATGGAAGAGAACAGAGATCTCAGAAATGACACCACACATCTACAAGCATCTGATCTTCAACAGACCTAGTAGGTAAATGGTGCTGGGAAAACTGGGTAGCCATATGCAGAAAACTGTAACTGGACCCCTTCTTTACACCTTATAAAAAAAAAAATTCTCAAGATGCATTAAAGACTTAAATGTAAAACTCAAAACCATAGGAACCCTAGAAGAATAGGCAATACCATTCAGAACATAGGCACGGGCAAAGACTTCATGATGAAAACACCAAAAGCAATTGTAACAAAAGCCAAAATTGACAAATGGGATCTAATTAAACTAAAGAGTTTCTGTAGAGCAAAAGAAACTACCATCAGAGTGAACAGACAACCTACAGAGTGGGAGAAATTTTTTGCAATCTATTCACCTGACAAAGGTCTAATATCCAGAATTTACAAGGAGTTTAAACAAATCTACAAGAAAAAAAAAACAACTCCATCAAAAAGTAGGCAATGGATATGAACAGACACTTCTCAAAAGAAGACATTTACACAGCCAACAAACATATCCTTGTCTTTTCCTTTTCTATATTCTTCTCTTAAAGTTCAGCAAGTGGTTTTATCATTCATTATAATTATTGTTGTTGTTTAAAATTTCTTTATTTATATATGACTCACAGAAGAGTTAATCCAGGGTACTATTTTTGTTACAAAATCAAGACTACCTCTGTGTATTTTATGACATTGCAATGCAGTGTCTTCTAGTTATTGAAATGATATTCTACGAAAAATAATTTTAGAAAGGGAGGATGTAAACTTTTAATCACTGATTAGCACCTTATTCAGTCTTTGCCTTGGATCCAGAGAAAAACCAGTACCAAAAAAAAAAAAAAAATCTTACATAGAGTATTCTGAATGTTAGTGAGCATTCTTTTTGGGACTTATATTGAGAGTCATTTCTCTTATAATGAAACAAAATCAAAAGCTGTACAAAGATGTACATAGTAATTACAATAATCATTGGAACTAAAAATATGCTAAAATATTGCACTATCTTTCTTTATGGGAACATATTGTTTCCATCTAAATGATCATCTGTACTGAAGGAATGTCTTCGTCTCCTCTTATTCATGTTTCAGGTTAATGAGGGTATGGTCAATTAAGGAGTCTACTCTTTTTTTAAAATCAGTGCCAATTGACCTTACTCAACTTGTTACTCTGCTAGGCATGCCATAAGAAAAGTCTCATAGACTGAGTAACTTAAACAAAGGAAATTTATTCTCTCACAGTTCTGGAGAACGGAAGTCCTAGGTCAAGGGTCATTATGGTTAGGTTTTTGGTGAAGGCTCTCTTCCTGACAGATGACTTTTCGCTGTGTGCTCACATTGCCTCTCCTAGGTGAATGTTCAAGCACAGAATGAGGGATCTATCCTCTTCTTATAAAGCCACCATTTCCATCAGATTAGGCCTCCACCCTTATGACTTCATTTAATCTTAATCACCTCCTAAAAGTCTTACCTTTAAACAGAGTCACATTGAAGGTTAGGGCCTTAAGATATGAATTTTAAGGAACACAATTCAGTCTGTAACACTTCATTTTACTTCCAAACCTGATCCTTTTTTAACTTACCCCTTGATGCTCATGTTTCAAGATTACCCTTACTGCATAATAAGGGCTATTAGTATCCCTTCCTGTAATATAGAGGAAAGACACATTGTCTTTTGCCCATATGAATCCCATAAACAATTCTAAACACATGTATTTCCTAAAGTTCTTGTTCTATTTCTAGTAACTCTAATGTTTTACACCATCCTAAAGCATCTGGCTTGATGAAACAGTAGAACCCTGACTAATATACCTGGTCTCAATTTATGAGTTAGTTAAATCTATCTTGGGTAGAGATAACAGAAAATTGTTCTGGCTACTTCAATTAATGAAGCAAATTATTGGTAGGGTTCTGGGACATTAGACATATTACAAGGAATAGCTGAATTGCTGAACTATTATAGCTAAGAATGTGGAAAACCAGATTCCTACAAGATAATTCAGTAGTAACGGACTTTTTGGACTTTTTCTCCAGAATCTGTAAAAATGAAGTTCAGCTCCAGGGACACTTCAGTGCTATGCTTAAGAGTGGTTAATAATAGGTGTTTTTATTTGTTTGTTTGTTTGTTTTACTTTGACTCAGAATCTGATTGACCCGTTTAGATTAGATACCTACCTTGGAGTTAATTACAGATAGCCACTTAGGAAGATTACAATGTACATGACAACTGGGACCTGCTTTTCTGATTAGGGTACTTATCTAATACAGGAAGCAGTTATGAGCTGGGAAGTTAATCCAAGATTAATCTACATTGACTGCAAAACATTAACAAACATATAAGAAAGAAATATGACAAATAAATTGAATAATAAAAATGGTAAAAATAAAACCAGTACATGTAGAATCACAGAAGTTTTGCTAACTCTGAAGGAAAAAACTCAAAGTGAAAACATCCAAAGGATTATATTCCTTTATAATTCACAATTTAATATCAGTCATTATCACCTTACAGTATTATCAACATTAAACTAGGAATATATCAAGATTATACAATTAGGCACAACTTTCTTTCTTGGCCGAAACAGGGCAAATGTACTCAATTTATTCACCCTGTCCAATCTTCTCCTGATAAATCCCACTAGGTTTTATCCAAAATAAAAAATTTCCTAGTGCTTTGCTCTGCCCAAAAGATTTTAAATATATACAGTCTTTGGAAATATCCACATCAGTGTGCAACAAAATATTCTTCAAATGTTTCACTCCCTTAACCTGCTAAGGGAATTTATTGGATTATCTCACTGATTGCCATGGTAAAAATAGGATGTAGTACAGAATGTAGATCTCATAGTATCCCCAGTGAATAGTCACACAAAATAAGACCATACTATCCTAAGATGATGTAGTCATAGTGTTAAATTCTACATTTTCTTCAAACATTTTTTGTCCATATTGTACCATGTCAGAACAACTTCATAACTTTAATTGCACATGATTAATTCTGGAAAAGTGCTGTAGCTACATATATTATTACACTTGCATATTTTCACTTCAGCCTGTAATTTATGTGAATATTACTAAAACACATATGCTTTTTAAATGGATAGCACAAAGCAGTATTGTCTAATGCAATAGCCACTAGTCAAATATAGCTATTTAACATTTAAAGTTTGTTTTTTATACTTAATTTTTTAAATTTTTTTAATGTTTATGGGTACATGGTAGGTGTGTATATTTATAGGGTAAATAGACAAACCCAGTTGTTTTCATACAGTCATGCAATGTGAAATAAACACATCATAGAGAATGAGATATCCATTCCCTCAAGCATTTATCCTTTGAGTTACAAACAATTCAATTACATTTTAAGTCATGCGAAAATATACAACTAAGTTATTATTGACTATAGTGACTCTGTTGTACTATCAAATAATAGGGTTACCAGTGGGGAGGTGCAGATGGTTAATAGGAGTATTTGAAATTTGACTAGTTCAAATGTCATTTGCTGTAAATGTAAAATAGACACTATATTTTGAATTTTGAAGACTTAATGTAAGAATATATGAAATATTTCAATAATCTTGGATTGCATATTGAAATAATATTAAATACATATTATTTAAGTGTTATATATTAAAAATAATTCTACCTCCTTTATTGGCTTTTAGGAAATATTATACTTAGAAAATTCAAAATTACATGCATGGTTTCAGTATTTTTCTATTGAGTGATAATGGCCTAAAGTTAAAATACATACTATGTAAAAGTTTAAAGCAAATACCTTTCTAAAGAGCAGGATATAAATCTAAATTATGATTGAAAAAACACTCAATATGTCATAGGTTTTTATTTTTTTTCTGGTCAAAATGAAACTGGCACTATGTTTCTTAACATTGCAGTCTAATACTGTCTAAGATGTGTGCACATAGGTTTGCTGATAAAATTGTTTGGTAAAAATTAAAGAAAATGTTATCAATACCAGGAAGAGTATGCTTTTATTCTCCACCAAAAAAAATGTTTCAATATCAGATAATTGCTTTTATAACAAATGGCATATATGCCTAATATGTTGTTCTTTGAAGTCAATTTGCTACTAAAAATATTTATTTTTATAGTAGAGTCAACTAAATGGTCCTTTTTTCTTTGACAAGAAGCACACTTGCACTTGCCTCTCCTTGACCTCTCTCTTTTATGACAGAACAACCGTAGTGTAAAATACTATATATAAAACAGTGGGTTATTTTAATTCCCCTTATTATCAAGAGGACAATGAACAGATTAAATGAATGACTCCTTTTTCAACATTCAATTTTCTTAACGTGGGGAACGTATAGTGTTATGAACTGAATTGTGTTCTCCCAAATTTCTTATGTTGAAGCCTTAATCATTGATGTCGTGGTACCGGGAACTAGGTCTTTAGGGTAAGATGGGATCATAAGGGTGGATCCCTCGTAATGAAATGACTGCCCTTATGAAAAGAGACACCAGTAGGCTTGCTTTGTCTTTGCCATGTGAGGATACAGCACAGAAGAGGTTGTCTGCAAGTTAGGAGGTGGGCCCTCACTGGAACCTAAAAGGCTGGCACCCTGATTTCAGACTTCTGGACTCCGGTGCTGTGAGAAAATAAATGTGTATTGTTTAAGCCACCGAATATGTGATATTTTGTTATTGCATGCTGAACAGACAGAGACATATGGTAACTTAATTCATAATAAATAGCATTCATGGTAAATTCATTAAATACTGAGGAAACTCTTGAGAATTAACTGGATTTGGGGTAAAAGTTATGTTATTTTTTTAAAAATACATGTAATTGCTCAATGAGTTGGGATTATACATGTTTTACTAAAAAATTATTGAAAAATTTTTACTCTTTCAAGAAGAGAAGAAATTAGGATTTCCCATAACTTTTGGTGGCTTTGTTTAATTGTATACAGTTTGAGTAATCAAAAGCAGAAGTTTCATAACATAATTTTCTTACATATTACTGTTTACTGTTCATGAAATGTTTGCTTCCAAGAAAGCTCTCGACAATTTACAGAATGGCCTGAAATTTATGTTTATATTTATCCATTTCCAGGATTTGAATTATGTTTAATTACCATCATTTTCCTACCTGATTAACTAAATTTTCTTTTTGAAATAAAATAAAAAGTGGAATTGTTCAAGACAGAATATTGTAGACTCAATAATCTGGTGAGTCATATGAAAGTACTTAATTTTTTGCCAAAAAATACATTTTTAATTTGTATAAATCCCCCGTTTTCCTCTGCATAGACTCAGACTTGGCATACCATTGCTAACTAATTCATAACAAATTGAATTTTGAAATGTTTTAAATATACTGTAGAATAAATTGTCTGTCTTTGATTAACAAATTGCTACTCATTTCTTAGGAAAATTATTGTTTTATGTTTATTTATCCAGTCTTGTCCAAATAAAGACATAATTAATTTGAAGAAAGCTTGAAATTTCAAGTTGCCTTGATATTGAAGGTTAATTTTTTCTTATTCCTTAATATTTACTTTCTCTTTATGATAGTGACAGAAACTTTTTTTAATTTATAAAAGAAATTGTTAGCAATGCTTTACAAATGGATTCTGCAAACTGTGATTCAGTAGAGATGATACCTATAATTACATTTGAATATTCTCTTACATATGTTCTGACAAGATTGCATTAAATCACAGTTATTGCCCCCAGCTAGTCTTTAGTGTTTTTGTTTCTAGCCTAGATTCCTACCTAGAAAACCAATGAATCCTTCATTCTACATGAAACTGTATTAATAGATAGTTCTCTATTATCTTTCCTGTTTCTGTGTTCACTGGTCTTTAAGGGTTGAGTGAACCCCTTTGTCATTGTTATTATCACATCTCACAAATATGTATAAGACAAGATTGAATAGACATTAAACAGCCTTCCATAGTCTGATGTCAAATATATTTTTTTCTCTACTTTCATTCTGAAGTCGAACTAAGATATTAATTATATTTCTTTTTGGCAAAGAAGCCTTTGTCTCTAACATCTTACTAAAGCAAAAACCCAACTTTTTAGTGGATTTTAAAAAATTGTAGCTCCCTGATGAAATATAAAAGTAAAACTGAAATTATTTTTTTGCACTAATGAAATTATAGTATTTCTCTCAATCTAGGATCCAAGTCCTTAAATATCAAGTTCATTCTAAAGTAATTGTCAATGAGGCCTAGAAAGTAAATCATAATAAACATAATTAAAAGAAGATAATACTGGATTTCCGGATCCAAAATTCTATTGGTAATTCTAAATGTGCCTCTCTACATTATCTAACTGAACTACATGACTGCAAATAGACTTTCTGTAGAACATATCAGTTTCATTACTAGTGATTAGTTCATATAAGTGCACATTATTTCCTAAATAACATGTGAAATTAGAATGTAAGATTGAATTCAGAAACACAGGTTATATTATTCTAAAGCTTGCAATAACAGATGATCAATTTGAAAGATGGTCTTTTCTTCAACAAAGAACTGAGTAATAATATTTTGCCTGTGATTTGGTAGCTTTTATATCCCCAATGATAAAGGTCTTTTCACTTGGAAAACCTATTGCCTGTTTCTCATTATTTTTCCATACAGAAAACCATACATTAGGTCACATGGCAGCTTATAGTCAGTCACCGCTTAAGTTAATTACAAGAAAATATTTTACTATTTAGCCCTGAAATTTTATAATGTTAAAAAAATTGAAAAAAAAGTTAAAGTGGAATCCAACGCAAATTCTTCTTTGTTTTTCCTCTTTCTGAGTTTTCCTTGAAAACATTTCAAAGAATTGCAAATCTTTTTGTTCACGTATTCTCTATGTCATGAAAATATAGTTGATGACTTTTATTGGTTATAAATAGAAGACAAATATATCCAATTAATGTATCAATAATTTGTACCTATTAAGATGTATTACCTTACATAACATTACTATTTTCAAAATTAGGATATGCATGTTCTCATGATTTGTGATTCTCATTAATGTCCAAAAACAAACATTAAGAAAACATTTTTAAAATCCTTATACTGTATTCTAATGAGAAAAAGTGTTTGTTTTCTAAAAAATAAGTTCTTATTTAGTGTGTAATAGCAAACATAAATTTAATTTTAATAACCTAAATAAAGGAATTAAAAATAAGCCCAATATGATTTGTAATAGTATTAACTAAGCAATAGTAATATTATTTAAATATATAATTTGATATAAACAATTAAAATATTTCATAACATATTTATGTATATATTTGTATAGATATATAACTTTATACTAAAAAGCATTATAATATCTAATAAGAAATATTTAATATTTTCCACAAAGTAAATGAAGTAAATGCTAAATGCATCTGCAATAGTGAAGGTATAGCAATCTTCTTCAGTTTATTTTCTTATTTTAATCCTGTGTCTCCTCCCTACACTTTTCTTTTCTAGTTAATCTTCAGTTTAGGTACCAGGCCAACAGGAATAAGGAAAGACATTATCGGTGGTGCTATAAGGAAATACAGTTGATGATCATTTAAGAAGAAGCATCATCATTGTTTCATTGTTCCTTTTAAAAGCAATGAAAGACTAAATCATATTAATAGGCAAAAGATTAAATAAAGATCTTTAAAATTACACAAACAACAATTGGTGCTAAAAATAGCTTATTACTTAGTAACAAAAATAATTACTACTATTTTATGTCTTAATAAATATATGCCAGGAATATATTCTGTGGTTTACACATGATATTTCATTAATCCATATAATGGCAATATCATGAAATTATTAATTTTCTCATGTTTCAAGATATGAAAACAACAATCTAGAATCCAAGACATAACTGTAAATCCTAAGGTTTTTTGTTTTTGTTTTTGTTTTTGTTTTTCTTTTTTTGAGACAGAGTCTTGCTCTGTCACGCAGGCTGGAGTGCAGTAGCATGATCTGGGTTCACTGCAATCTCCACTTCCAGGGTTCAAGCAATTCTCACTCAGCCTCTGGAGTGGCTGGGACTACAGGCACACACCACCATATCTGGCTAATTTTTGTAACTTTAGTAGAGACAGGGTCTCATCATGTTGCCCAGGCTGGTCTCGAACTCCTGAGCTCAAGCGATCCACCGCTTCTGCTTCCCAAAGTGCTGGGATTACAGGCGTGAGCCATTGCCCGGCCTAAAGCCTAAGGTTTTAATTTTTAATCAGTTTGCGTATTTATTGAGTCTAAGAAATGATAGACAAAAGTAACAACAGATAAAAATCTAGCTGGAAATATTGCCTTTTCTTCAATGTTACACAAACTGGGCAGAGTTTACATAATTGCAACTTCGTATTAAATATAGAGACTAGACATTTCTGAGCTGCAATGTAGCTGAATCGGCTGGCAATTGTAAGACCACTGATTTTGAACAGAACTGAGCCATTTCAGGTTTCACTTAAGCATCGCATGTGTGCGTGTGTGTACGTTTAATTTTCAGCCTTTTAAAAATTGTTTTCCTAATCATAATGCTCTTTGAGTCCTCAGCAGCTAACTACTCTATGCAGGTTTTGTTAGTTCACTGAGTTAAATGTTGTATTTCAATGATCAGAGCACTTTGCCAGTCACAAAAATTCAAAAACAAAAGTTTTTAAACTTTTTAAACTGAATGAACTCACAATGTGTAGAAATATACTAAAATTATTTGGGATGTAATGTACCATACCCAGTTCATTTAATTATAAATGAATAATTTTTATGTTTATTTCTATAGGCCAGGAAATCTATGCATTAAAAAGAGGGGGAAAAAAACTATACTTCTCCCATTTATTTAGCATCCCTTAGCACTCCCCTGGCAATGCCACCAAACAAATTAATTTGAATCTAAATTAATTTTATTGACCACTCATTAGGTTTTGTGCTAAGTACTGAGAAGTTGAAGACTAACTTTTGCACTCAAAGGGTTTTCAGTCTGGTAGATAAAAATGAGTAAAAATAAGAGATATAAGGATATGAATATATGCAATGAAAAGAAGTCTTTTGATGCGTATTATTTTGGGTATCTGAACTCTTATGCTAAACTGCCTGAGTTCTTACTTACTAGTGAGTTGTCTAAGGCAACCTGTAAAAATCTCTCAATGGTTTTCACATATAACATTAAATAATAATTGTTTTTGTCACTGAGTTCTAGAAAGTTAGATATAAATTGACAGCATCAAAATGGAGGGAAACTGGATCCTGAGTCACTTAAAAGGAAAACCTCAGAACACCTATCTTTAATTTTATCTGAGCAATAAATAATCATTTGTGTACTAAGTCATGCAATTTGGGGGTATATTTGGTTTCCTTGGACCCACAGTATGGCCCAGCCTAACAATATGGAAAGTGGCATCTTGATGTTTTGTGCTGCTGTAATAAAATTCTAAGCTAGGTGAAACTGGCTTGGTAACTGGGGAGTAGCTTGCAACAAGCTGTTTGAATTCTTCTATGAAGTTTTTGCCTTTTTACCCCAAGACTGCCTCCTTTATGTTTTATTCAAAATGTGCCTCATTCAAAAAATATTTAATAAAATACTGTTTACAAAAATCAAGGATTTGGGTATCTTAAAAATAAACAAGACATTTATCGCGCTTCAAGAAGCATACAAGATAAAGAAGGTAGATATGCAGGAAAATAATTGAAATTTAGAATAATTGGAATCTAGAATATTTCCCTATGAAGTAATATAATAAGTGCTAAGGGAGTATAGAGGGTGTGCAATAAACTAAATTTGCAGGTATCAAGGAGTGCTTTGCAGAAAGGGAAGTATTTATATAATGTTTTAAAGGAAAAACGAGAGTTTGACATACTAAAATGATTATAAGCTTCTGCAAAGAGAGTAAACAGCAATCTGCCATCCAAAGAGAGTGAATGTCAATCTTCAAAGGCAAGGAAAAAAAGGGCAGATTCAGAGAATCACAAGTGGCCTACATTGCGGGAGACTGAACCGACATTGCAACAAATCTGGAAAGGTTTGCAAGAGTCATATAATAAAGATTTTTATAAAAAGACAAATAATTTGTTAATATCTTATGATTAACAGGGATATTGAAATTATATAAAGCGTGAATGAGAAAAAGAGAGAGAATGAGAAAGATTTGAGTCAGGAAGAAATGTTTAAAAAAAGATATTGTTGTATGAAAGAATGAAACTAGATCCCAGCTGCACCATATATAAAAATTAACTCAAGATAGATTAAAGATTAAAATGTCAGTCCTCAAGCTATAAAAATCCTAGAAGAAAACCTGGGAAATACCCTTCTCAACATAGCCCTTGGTAAAAAAATTTTGGCTAAGTCCCCAAAAGCAATAGCAACAAAAACAAAATTAACAACAGGGACCTAATTAAACTAAAGAGCTTCTGCACAGCAGAAGACTCTATCAACAGAGTAAACGGACAACCTACAGAATGAGAGAAATTATTCGCAAACTATACATCAGACAAAGGTATAATACCCATAAACTGTAAGACTAAGATACTTAAATCAACAAACAAAAAACAAATAATCCTGTGAAAAAATAGGCAAAGGGAATGAACAGACACTTCTCAAAAGACAAACAAGGAGCCAACGAACATAAGATAAAATGCTCATCATCCCTAATCATCAGAAAAATGCAAATTAAAATCACAATGGGATACCATCTTATACCACTCAGAGTGGCTATTATTAAAAAGTCAAATAACAGATGCTGGTGAGGCTGCAGAGAAAAGGGAACATTTGTACACTGTTGATACATTGTAAATTAGTTCAGCCACTGGGGAAAGCAATTTGGAGATTTCTCAAAGAATTTAAAGTAGAGCTACCATTCGACCAGCAATTCCATTATCCAGTTTATACCCAAAGGAAAATAAATCATTCTACCAAAAAGACACATGCATTCGTATATTTATCACAATGCTATTCACAATAGCAAAAGCATGAAATCAATCTAGATACCCATCAATGGTAGACTGAACAAAGAAAATGTGGCATGTATACACCATGGAATACTATGCAGCCATAAAAAAAGAACAAAATCATGTCCTTTGCAGCAACATGGATACAGATGGAGGCCATTATCCTAAGTGAATTAACGTACGAACAAAAAACCAAATACCACATATTCTCACTTACAAGTGGGAGCTAAACTTTAGGTACTCATGGACATAAAGATGGGAACAATAGACCCTGTTAACTACTAGCGGCAGGAGAAAGAAAGTGGAAAAATGGGTTGTAAAACGATTTGTTGGATATTATGCTCACTATTTGGGTGGCAGCATCCATACCCCAAACCTCAGCATCATGCTATATACCCATGTAACAAACCTGCACAGGTATCTCCTTTAAACTAAAAGTTGAACCTGTGTTAAAAAGATATTGTTCTTGTGGTGAGATACAGTGAAGTCCTGAATTAAGCAGTGGTCAGTGATGAGTAAAGGAGAGATGTGAGTAGCATTTGGGAATCAATTGGATGTGAAGGGGGGAAAGAAACAAAAGAAGTAGATTATGACTTCCTGAATTGGAGAGCTTTATATAAAATATAAATAGGTACAACACTGCATAAATGCATATGTTGGAAGAGAAAATTTGGGGAATATCCTAATGAGTGCTCTTGATAGCTATGTTGAGGGACTTACAGGACACATAGGGAATAATGCTCATTAACTTGAGAAATTGGGTAATCTTATTACATTACAGGCATGAGGTTTATTGTTTTGTCAAATAAACATAAAGTCCACAAGGAAAAAGGCAATCTCTCCAGAGGACAGAAAGTGCTCATTTGCAGGTGTCACACCTCTTCCTTTATTCAATTATCCTGGCTGGTAATGAACAGGATGATTATTTCTTCAAAAAATTATAGTAAACCATGTTTAGATGTGTATATCTTAGTAACTACAGTGACAATAAAAAGTAATTGTTATTCTGTGATGTCTTCATTTCCTATT
This sequence comes from Theropithecus gelada, assembly GCF_003255815.1. Classification (NCBI taxonomy): domain Eukaryota; kingdom Metazoa; phylum Chordata; class Mammalia; order Primates; family Cercopithecidae; genus Theropithecus; species Theropithecus gelada. Next base: position 69,917,257 of record NC_037680.1, on the reverse strand, counting down.
TTGAAATTGCCAAATTTTCTAATGTCTTTATGCTTCATTATAACACAGATTATGTCAATCACTAAGTTGGTCTCTAGCATTGCAACTGTTACGGAGCAGGTGTCATGTCTTTAAAAGTGTTTCTGAGTAATGGGAAGCACCAAATCATTCACCTGAGGGAGCTTAATACATAACCATCCAGATGCTCATCATTTGTAAACTACTCCCGGGTTTAAGTTGGGTACTTTGGCAATGTGTCAATGTGTTAATAAGAATTATTCTGATTTTTATTATCTTATGTCGTTGAGATGTTATAGAATAATAACATCAGTACACTAGATGATGATCATGATCATCACCAAATAATCAACACACAGTGTATTTTGGGGTATGCGTTAGGTACCGTGAGGAGTTGATTAACACCTTCAGAATTGAGAATTTATTGATGGTAATAAAGATTACATGTTTTGTGCAAGTAGCATATTCACTTCTATTTTTTTGTTAACTTTTAATGTATTATTTAAATGCTACATTATTTTACTTAGAAAAAATTAACTGATATGTATTTGTACATCCCATTTTTAATAGATTTATGTCATATCATTCAATTTTTAAGACTAATGTAGAATTTAATTTTTCAGAACTGTTGTAGGTAGTCTACAGTACATTTTGCACTAATTTTTTTTGCATAAACACTAGCATATATACATATGCAAAAATATGACTTGGTTCCAACAAAAGTGTAATTTTTGTTCCTTTTATATTCTCCACATCTCATAGCATACAATTTACCAGATATACATAAGCCAATGAATCAGATGTCATATCAGAATTAACTGCGTTGAGCATGCAGGTGCATATGAAAAGTTGTAATCAAACTTAATTGCCTATATAATCATGGAAAATATATGAAAATTATGATAACTTTATAAAAAATAATTATGAAGATTGAAAGATAATGAATTTTAGACCTTGTTATTGAGATCATTTCATTACTACCACTATCACTAAATTTTAACAAGGAGAGCAGTAGACACAGTTTATTTTAAACTTCAATTTATGTACATAATTGCTTTTATACATATAAGAGTCATCAAAATTGAATCAGTAAAGGTTTCATCATCAAGTAAAACCAAATACGTTAAAAAATTCTTGGTTGTAACTTTTTCAGGAGCCATATGACATTCTTCTGCAATGAACTGGAAGAGTTATAATTATCACTAGACTTCACTTCGTTATTCTTATATCCACTATAATAGTAATTGCCAAGAATTTTACAGCTAAAATACTTCAACTGGTTGATGTCCCTTAAGGATCATAAATTAACAGATTGTGGCCCTGTACTTCCATGCTCACCCTGATGTCCTCCTTACAGGCTTTCAGTAATCAGACAGCTGTATTGTTTTGTTTGGTTTTGTTTGGTTTTAAACAAACCAATCATTAATGTTAAAATCCAAGTAAAAAGTAAACATTAATTAACACTTCAGATAGTAAAAAGCTCAATATCAATATTTTTATTATGTCCAATTTTACAAAAGAAAAGCCATCTTTTCAGTCATTTTCAAATACTAGCCTGAAAATGAGGGTGTGAAAATATCTGTTATTTTATTATTTACTATCGTTGATATGTATCATTGATGACTGGACATGATTTCTATTTGGAAGATTCATAATAAGTTGAATTCAGACATCCTTAAAGGTGGTATATTGTCAGGAGACTAATATTTTAGATATAAAGGGATGGGATTGTGTTACCTAGAATAAAAGTGAATCAATAATATCTGAGTTTCACTTTTAAGACTGCCATAAACAAAAATAGTTAATATCAACAAAAGAACATTGAAATACATTTGACCATCATTATTCACAGATCCCATGTTTGTACTACCTTTTTAAAATAAACTCAAGCTATGGTTTTGTCTTTTAATAACTCATTTTTAAATTATGTGAAGAGATAAGTATTATTTTTGAGTTATAAAACATTATCTATAACCTATGTTTTAAATTAATGACTTTCAAGATCTAGAAGGATAAGTGGGAAAGGAGTAATTATGACTTGTGTTTAAGAAAAACAGAAGCTATAATTGGCAAGTATCCAAAGGGTAAACTCTGAATAAGAATAGGAAACCAAACCACAAATTTGAGTAACAGACTGCCCAGAAAGTGTTATCTAAATGCAAGAAACTCATTTATATTGGCTGATAGCATGCATAGCAAACATAAGTCAGTCTTAATAAAAGACAGAAAAGCTTGAAATTGTAAGTACTATTTTTTCTAAATAATCTTACACTTTTCTTTATTGAAGACCTAAAGCCAAATTAAAAGCAAGAACCAGCTAGAGAGCTGAATATGTCCACAGTTAAAATGCGAGAATAAGTACATGAATACTTTAGTTGAGTTTTTTATGTTTCTTTCAAGGAACCCAAATCTATTAATATAAGGATTCTTCAAATAGATTATTTTCTTAAACCCTGTAAGATTCAATACATAATCCCAATCTCATTAGATATGCAATGTGTACTGTATGTGTGTATGTAGAAATGTGTAGACAATTTTCATAAAATGGAGCAAATATCTTCATTTGCAAAAGTTCTGCTGTATTAATATATCATAAATTGTATGTTTCTGCCCTCAGAAGAGCACAAATTACATTTCATTTGTTTTGACTGAATTCTAGAGTGATGTTAGGATCAAATTTCACTATTTTTGGTAGGGGAAAAAAGTAATTTGAATTACTAGCCAAGAGCCAAGTCAAGAGACTTCAAAGTTTAAACATTCCTCTATTTATGGGTTTCTATAATAGGTCTGGATATGGGATTAATGCTCATAATATTTTTAAAAAGTCAATTCTATTAATTCCTTGTAAGATATTAATTGTGTATTTCAGAGATACAGGTCTCTACCTTGTGGTAGCATCTCTTTTTCATTTGTCATCTAACCCACATGTTCTTGATTCAATGTATTTTCAATAAAGTATTAAAATCTATTCAAAAAATTGTGCTTGAAATTATACTGCAAAAATAATTGGATTAATTGTCCTATTAAGACTGAAACCAGAGAATATAATAATATTAAAAGTGCATAAATTTTGTAAGCTAAAGATGGAGAGAGACAGAGAGGCAGAGAAAAGTCAGGCACAGAGAGAATAATTTTGTAGCTCATGAAAATATTGAATCTATAATTTCCAATACTGGGAATATGGGAACATTAATTCTGATAGTAATCTTAGAAATACCATCATGGAAGCCAAACTACATTATTTCTCAACCAAACATAATAATAAATGAACATTTAACAAAGAACATGTGAAATAAGAATGTGATTGAAATGGATTTTATCATTCATTTTCACTTTTAAAATAACATCATATTTGTATCACCCTTTCTGAAAATCATTGCAAAGCCTATGAATGTAAAAGTTATCTCTGAAATTTCAAAATAACAACGTTGTTGTTGTTGTTGTTGTTGTTTTGTTTTTTTCCTTTGGCTTATAGAAGTTTATTGTAGTTCTGAAGAGCTGAAGTCTGAAATCCAGATGTCAGCAGGACCACACTCCCACGTGGACTTCTCTTTTGTACTTGTGTCTTCCTCTCTTCTGTCCCTTTTTTAAATTTTATTTTTTATTTTAAATTTTGCTTGAAGTTCTGGGATACATGTGCAGAATGTGGTTTGTTACATAGGTATACACGTACAATGGTGGTTTGCTGTGCCTATCAATTCATCATCTAGGTTTTAAGCTCTATATGCATTAGGTATTTGTCCTAATGCTCTCCCTCCCCTTGCCCCCGACTCCCCGACAGGCCTTGGAGTATGATGTTCCCCTCCCTGTGTCCATGTGTTCTCATTGCAGAACAACTATTTTTAAGAAGGATCTTTTGTTAAAGTTTGACATTAGCCATTGTGTCACACTCACAATATCTTCATTCCAATTTAACTGATGCTACTTTTCATAATCATTTCTTTCAACAAGATGATTTACAAAATGATACACAGAAGTATGTCCCACAGGACTTCAAGTTATCCAATTAATAACTCAATTTGATTATAAATTTAAATTAAGTGTACTGTCAATCCAACTTACAATTTTTAAATTAATGGAATGATTTAAATATCATAAGGATTTAGGTATCAATTTTTTTTCTGCTGAGAAAGTTTTCAAATCCTTTTAATAAAGAAAATGATGACATTTGTTATAATAAGGTTCAAAACCTCTCGTGAAATATCATTCATTTAATAGTTTGTATTTAACAAACCACCACTGCTTTAGAAAAAAATTTCCACAATGAACAGTTAAAGCAAATGTCATCTCTTTCTCAACCACTTTTATTTGTTTATTTAATGGAGAAAACATTAATAGAAATTCAAATACATTAGGATAGTATAATAATTCCATCACATTAATAATGCAGATGGCACTGGGAGATTAATCACATCTAAAGTGAACAGGTTTTGTTCATAATGTTATTTTTTTAGACACTGCCCACTCCCACCTGTGCAAGAAAATGCACTAGGTTCTTATCCTGGTTTTCTAACAAAATGTTATGCATGTGGGCATACAGTCTTTAATAAAGATGACTAAATCACTCATTCCACACTTATTACCACCTTAAAAATTAATATGACATTTAAAGTAATAACTTTGTTAGAATATTTTGAAACTGTTTAGTACCCTACAGAACTGATACTTGAAAATACAGAATTACTAAATTCAATTTCAAAGCACTATGTGTGGCATACCTTGTTACAGTATTCATTTATTGAATGATTATCTATTTTACTAACTCGACATGCACTGCACTAAAGAGAAAATATACAAAGCATACAATAGATGTTCTTGCCTCCAGGTTTGCAGTCCATTGGGAAAGATTGGCCATAGTCAAATAATCACACAAATAAAGGTAAAATTACAACTGAAAGATGAAATGAGGACTATGCAGGAAGAAGACATGTAATAACGCAACTTGGTTTATAAAAACAAATGACAATATTAAGAAACAAAAACATTGGTGTACCTAGTTTGTGTATTTTAAGTCAAGCACTTTGAAAGATGGCATTGAAATAAGGGCCAGGTCATAGAATGTTTTCAATGGCATGTTGAGGAATATGTATGTAAATATGTAGGTCATGAGGCCTGTGGAATGTTTGAAATAACTTACTAATAGTGTGAACAACAGGCATGATTGGCTTGACAGAGAAGAATAAATTCAGTCAGAAAAGTTTCCTAATATCTTTGGAACAAGAAAATGAGTATCTGAGTTAATGCGGTGAAGGTTAGACTCACTTGGGGGTTTGCCAATATAAAAATAGATTTTTAGTAAATATATTTTGAGTCGCTGACAGTTGTTAATAATATTCTCTTGCTTATAAAATAGGTATTTTTGTCATTACTAATCTGAGATAAACGGGGATTCAATGTTTTCTTAATGACTTTTAGACCAACTCATTATCTTTAAGAAAGTGGACAATACCATTAAAAATTACTTTTTGAGCATTCATTGTTCCAGTGCCATGTTTTATACGAAGAAAACTGAATTGAAAATACACATGGGAGTCTCTTGACTTAACCAACTAAAGAACTCTCCAAATTGTCCATAGTACTGCATAGTATAGTATTATGGTACTAAGTCACATCTATTCTATTTCTGAAAAATAAATAAATCCTATAGCATCAATAATAAAAACATGCATCTATAATTATTAGGTAGAATATACTTTAATTTTATCAAAGAAAAGTGAAAAAAGCAACTCCCACTACATTATTTTAGAAAAGGCTATTTTTATTTTCTGATTGGTACCTCTTTTACAGGTCTGCCTTCAATTTTAAATTTGCATTTGTAACATGAACCTTTTCAAAAAACAGTAACCAAATTTTTGATAGTTTTCAATTAACCACTTCTTTTAAGTCAAGGATATATTCTATTTGTTTTGCTTTAATATAGCTTTCAGTTAAAGAAAACATACAAAATATACAAAGCACACAGATAGATGTATACATACACATACAAAGCAATCTATTACAAATGACAACTAAAAGCATTAATTATGTTTTCTTATAGGATAAACTTATTACAAAAGATGTCTCACTAATAACAATTGAGAAGAAAATAAAATTAAAGCAATTTGTAATAATACTGTGTCCTGAGTTGTTTCCTTCCAGGGGGTTGGTGGTCTCACTGACTTCAAGAATGGAGCCAGGGACCTTCCCAGTGAGTGTTACAGCTCTTAAAGATAGCACAGACCCAAAGAGTGAGAAGCAGCAAGATTTATTGTGAAGAGCGAAAAAACAAAGCTTCCACGGCGTGGAAAGAGACCTGAGCCGATTGCCACTGCTGGCTGGGATTGCCAACTTTTATTCCCTTATTTGTCCCATATCATGTTCTGTTTTTGTCCTATCAGAGTGCCCTTTTTCCAATCCTTCCTGCAATTGGCTACTTTTAGGATCCTGCTGATTGGTCAATTTTACAGAGTGCTGATTGGTCCATTTTACAGAGCACTGATTGGTCCATTTTGCAGAGTGCTGATTGGTGCATTTTACAATCCCCTTGTAAGACAAAAGTTCTCCAAGTCCACACTCCACCCAGGAAGTCCAGCTGGCTTCACCTCTCAATACTATTTTGGAATTTTATAATAATTTTTCTTTCTCAAATTAAGCAAACACATATGTACTTTTTCATTTCCATGGAGTATAAATTCCTCGGTTTTGTAATGAGTACTCAAGTGTCAACACTAGTGCATCATAGAGTTCAGGTCACAAATTTCTCAACATTTTTTCCCTGATTTCCAAAAATAAGAACATCAAAACAATATTCTAGATCCTAATATTACATACATACCAAGTTTCTAAGTCTTACAATTGTAGAGTTTGTGAGTACACTAGAAGGTGAACAGGTGTATTATTATAGTTCAAAACAATCAGACCAAGGTAAATACTAGCCATGAGTATTTGTTTTGTGATATTACTAAAAGCACATATAGCATAACAATCCTTATAGTCAAAAGTACTTGCCTTTCTTGGCACAACGATTATAAAAAATTCCATGGCTAAGATCAACACCGAACTTAAGAGATCAAAACTTACTAGTCAAGACAACCTGTAAGCTCCTCTCAGCTTGACTAAATTTTAGGCGGGTTTCTTCTTGACTTCAGGCCTCTGATCTTCTCTTCCTTAAAGCACTTACCTTAGAAAACTTGTAATCGCTGTTCCTTTGAGACATAAATCTATCTAAAAGCCTCTTGAAAATTTTATGACCCGGGAATGTCTTCCTCCTGGGCTTGGGGCCATCACTTTGAAATCTACACATCAAGGAAGATAGTACTGCTATCTTCCAGTTTCCTTGGAAGGATAGTAGACTAACTTCTGTGAGTTCCTTGCCCCAGGTAGTAAAACAACCCCTCACAAAGATACCGAGAAAGTTTGCTTTTCCTCTGGGTAAAGCTAGCAAACACAAATGGTCTGTGTTCTCCCTCTTACCCGGTGCTTAACCCTAACCAGCATTTTCAGGTGCTGCCCAAAAGAGAACTGATTTTTCTAAATTTATCACAGCATGCCATAAGGACCACTTAGCTACCTAACACATACAGGTATCTGGGGTTTGATTAAGGAGGGAGAGAACTGGAGAGAGGCAAGCAGGAATATCTCAGCAGGCCATCCAAGGGTCAAATGGGTCTTATGTCAAACAGTTGTGGATCAGACATCACAAACTAGTGGGACCTTCTTGTTATGTGGGGGTGCCTACCAAAAAATAAAATGATCAGACTTTTATAATATTTTTAAAAAGATAACTTTGTTGCTGTTTTGGGAAAGAGACTGTGTTGTTGGGTGGATGGTGAATAAAGGTACAAGCAACCATGTCAGTTAGTAGGTAATAGAACTAAAAATGATTAGAAATTATTCACTTACATGTATAGGTCATCAATGGCTTATCTGAAACCAGATTAGATGTGTTTCAGGCTACTGTAATGGGTTTTCTAACAAAAGATATTACCATTTCTGCAACAAAGTGTGTAAATATTCATAGGTGGACAATTTAAAAGTGTGGAGAGCCCCCCATCATTTCAGATAGTTTTCCTTCCCTTCCATGTGAGTTAAGTTAGAGGCATGGTTTCTCACCAAGGAAGCAGGATATATGAAATGCCCATGGAGGAATATATGATGAATGAATGACTTGGATATGACTTGGAGTGAATAAATAGGAATGTGAAAAGACATAAGGAGCTTAGATTAGTATTTAATAATCAAAGAAAGAGACAGTCCTTATTACACAGGCTGGGAAATGTCCATAGCTAGCGGCGATGTTTGATAGTGCAAACTCAGTTTTATTGCATTTAATGGTCTCCTATAACTTCTCTCTTCCCATCTATGTCATGCTCTCTTAATTCTCTCACATGCAAAATGTGTTTCCATTACACTAAGAGATCTTTTGTTCTAATTTTTCAATCAATAAAATGTCTTTTAGGACAGCTATCTTAGCCATCATAAGTAATAGGCTTGTTGTATTTGTATCTAATTATGTTAAATAAAAATCTACATACATAAGCATATTATCAGATTGAACATAAAAAGTCATGATATTTATCATATTAAGGCAGCATCAGATTATTGTGATGAAACATGGCCCCCAGATACAGAAGTCCTGGGCTAAATCCTGGATCTCACATTAGCTGTGTAATCTTAAACAAGTTACTTAATTCCTCTTTTTCCAAGTGGAAATAATTATGATTCCTCACAGAGTTGTTGTGACGATGAAGTGAGTTAACTTTCGTAAAGCATATGAACGGTACTGGGCATATTTTAGAACTATATCCATATTTATGTATTAAATTAAACAAGTAAATTATTAAATAAGTAAACTAAAAATGAAAATAGTGTATTAAGTTTCATATTGTGGCTTAAAGAATTCAACTTTTTATTTATTTTCAAAACATCTAATTTACAAATCACTTCAAGTAGGCCAAACGTGGTGCCTTACACCTATTATCCCAGCACTTTGGGAGGCTGAGACATGTGGATAAACTGAGTCCAGGAATTTGAGACCAGCCTGGGCAACATGGCGAAACCCTGTGTCTACAAAACATACAAAAATTAACCAGGCATGGTGACACGTGCCGGTGGAACCAGCTACCTAGGCGGCTGAGGTGGGAGAATCACCTGGCCTCGGGAGATCGAGGTTGCAGTAAACTATGATAATGTCACTGTGTTCTAGCCTGGGTGACTGTGTGAAACTGTCTCAAAAATTAAAAAATAATCACTTCAGATATATGTGAGTACACACAAGCACACATACACAATATTTGTTGTCAAGCACTCATATCTATGGTAGTCAGCTTTTTAAAGATATGTATTTTGTGATCAGAAATAAGTCAAATTTATTCTAATTTTTAAAAATAAATTTCAAATGACATTTCTCGGGGAGAATTTAATTAAAAGCCTGAAGAGAGAGAGACAGAGAGAGAGAGAGAACTATTTTTGTTTTGGTAAACTCATATTAGCTTACTTCAGTAGGTTAGTATGAGTATTATTAGTGATGAAAATACATTGTTCTTCTCAAGTTAATTTACTTCTTTATTCTTCTGTGTAACCTTAATGACTAGTGGGTTTAACAGTTTCTTACCTTTTATGAAGTATGATCTTTGAAACTATTATTGCTATTATTTTTTGTTGTATTTGTGACAACAGCAATGTATTAGCTCAATGCATGGGAACCTTAAAATATATCTGTAAGTCAATGATGGGTCTCTGTCTTATTGCTGCCCTAGAGGTCGGTGGCATCCAAAATTATACATATACATTTTTTCGATATGATCCTTATATACTGGGGATTCATTGCTCATTTTTACTCACTTATAAAAACTCTTTTGATTCCACTATGATGGATTCGTATCAAAGTGATATTTTTGCTGTTAGAAAAAAAGGTTTATTTGCGTATGAATTGGTTCTTCTCCATACTTCTTCTTTCATAACATTTATATTAAAAACATATCTATCATACATGCTTAAAATCTCCACCATTAACATTTGTATATCTAGAAAGTGTCTAGAAAATAAAAGCCTTTGTTTGAGATGTTTACATTAGTTCCATACCTTTATAAGAAATCACTCTAGGCTTAATTCTTGAATAGAACATCTTAAATTTCTGATATTTTAAACATGTTTTTCATGACTCAATTACTTAAAGTTCTAAAATAAGAAACTGAGTTATCTCAAAAAGTATTATATTTAATAAATTTTTGTTTCACTTGCTTATTAGGTGCTAAGAAATGATTAAAAGAAAGGCCATGATTTTTCAAAACTGACCAACTGTATAAAATGCAAAAATAATCTAAGTATTTGAAAAGTGGAAATCTTACTTCTATAGAATTTTAATTTAACATCGTATTTCAGCAACTTTCAGTAATATTAAAAAATGAGAAAATTAAATATTTTTATATAACAAGATTCTGACATTTTAAAAAGTGTTATTTTCATACTACAATTAAAATATTAACATGTCTTGCATGGGGTTATTAATAGTTTCCTGTACGGAGGAACACATGAATATGTCTATAGTTATGTCTGTAGTTCAAGTAATTTCAGTCTATTTTTACAGACATTCCAAAGAGACTTTATTATATTTAGTAGAAATATAACAAATATAAATTTATTGTATTTAGCAGAAATTATTATATATATTATAATAAACAATGTATTCATTATATGTTATGATGAATATGTCATTTCATTTTTAAATACCTCCTTTTTTTGCTAAGAATGTAACCTATAGACATGAGTAGCATTTAAAAGGATATTTTGAATTCACAGTAGTAAAATTAAAACTGCATTGACTTAAATGTGTGCAGATCTTTGGAGAATGATGGATAGCTAATATATCTGCATATGATGAATACAAGATCGTAGAGAAATGTGCAAATTATTTCAAAAATCTGGCTCTTCCAACTTTTATCTCTTGATTCTTAGAAAGATAAGTAAGTCAGAAAAATAGCAGAGAAAGGTTTGATATTTTTGATTGAGATATTACTGTTGCTAAATACATTTGATTCTCCTATATTTATTTAAAATAATGCACATTCCTTTTGTTATACAGAGTGATGGTACTATTAGAATAATATTTAACAACACACATAATGAAATAGTCTCTTATGCAGAGAAATATGACTTGATTTTTTTTTTTTTTTTTTCCCTGAAGAGCTGCTATATTTTCTGAGATGGCTATTTATCATTTTTCCACCTATATCTCAGGAAATTTGGTATTCAATTCATGATTTAAATGTCCTAAGAATATATGTTTTTAATTTAAATGCTCTATATACTTTAAAAAAAAAAAGATTATTTTCCAATGTGGAGAGGTAGGGTCTCCCCTTCTGGATAAAGGTGGTCCTCAGTGACATCACAGAAGGGACTAAAGTTGAGGATTATGGGTAATAGAAATGTGAACATGATTGGGGAATCTTTCATCCTTACATCTTCTGAAGGTGAAGGCCTAGGCTCCCTTGTTGAAATTTACTGGCATGGATGAGTTGAGGTCATGATTTTTTATACATGGTGGTTTTCTGGAGTAGAGCAGTCATCTAAAATCTCTCTGCCTTGCTAAGTTACTTCTCTCCTGGTCTTTTGGCTACAGAATAGGCCTTTGTTGGCACTTTTTTGGTCTGCAGCCATTGGTGTTTCCAGGTTGTCAACTTCTCTAGTTCCAAATTTGGCAGATATGAGGCAAAAAGAAAATTTAGGGGACTCACCACCTTGTCATTTCTCATGTCCCAAGGTCCCTAAGCAGTATTCCACTTATTGTCTTACAGTCTTATTTATGTCTTATATTTAATGTCCAGGATTTTTAGTTGTACTTAATGGGAGGAGTAGGGAAAGGTACATGTATTTCATCTTTTTAGAAGGTAACTGGTGAGCCATAGTATTCACTACCATCTAGGGGTAATGAGACTACTTCCCTCCAGGCAGTGTCAGTAGAAATCATGTGGGGAGGAGTAATGAGTCACTCTTACCACCCTCAACCAAAGAGGTATCACTGGAAGCCTACTGTGGAGCTCAAACTTTCAAATATTCACCTCAATACAGCAGTAACAAGGAGTCCACCTGCAAACATTAGGTGTCAACAAAGACCAAGTGAAAAATTTTCATTTTTATTCCCTCATGGTGGTAAACCATGTTTAAAATATCTAGGAAAACAGAATATTCAAATAAAAACCAATCTTATACTATGACGCATGTTTAAATTAAACTACTTATCATATCAAGAACTGGAAAGGTTTTAAGCTGAGTGATAAAAGGTAATCAACAGACACCAACATTGAGATGAAAGACATATTGGAAGTATCTGGCAAAAATGTGAAAGCATTCATTATAGAAAACTTTCAATGAATGGTTAGAAACATGCTTGAAAAATGATGAAAATAAAGAAAGTCTCACCAAAGAAGTAGAAGATATAAAGAAGGACCAACCGAAAATGTTAAAACTGAAAAATACACTAACTAGGAAAGAAACTTAATGGATAGGCTTAATAGCAGAACGGAGGGAACAGAAAAAAATAGGATCACTGAACTGGAAGGTACAATAGAAATTACTCAATCTAAACAACAGGGAGAAAACAGGCTGAAACTAACGAACAGAGCCTGATGGGCTGGTGGGACTATAACAAAAGTTCTCATATTTATGACACTGGATTTCTGGAAGAGAAAAAAGCAGGCAAGGATGTAACAATAATCAAATAAATAATCATTGAAAGCTCCTCAAATTTAGCAATATAAAATGTCTGAACATGGTAGTTCTAAATGTGTACAGAGGAAGCAATTAAAATAAGCATCACATAAATGGAAGAGAATAAAGGCATATAAAGAGAGGTAAGATTTCTTTCTATACTTCACTCAAAATGGTAAAATAGTGACAACAGTGCATTGTTTTAGTTAATGTATATATAATATAGTACCTAAGATGCCACTAAAAATACTATACAAAAGGATACACCCAAAAGCACTATAGATTAATCCAAAAGCAAATGTAGAAAGAAAAATGTAAGTAACACTTAAAAAGATGGTGAAAAAGTAAATGAAAAACAGAAAGAAAAAAACAGAAGGTAAAAATTGGCAAAGTGGACTAAAAACATTACCCAACTATGGCCAGGCGCGGTGGCTCACGCCTGTAATGCCAGCACTTTGGGAGGCCGAGATGGGCGGATCACGAGGTCGGGAGATCAAGACCATCCTGGCTAACATGGTGAAACCCAGTCTCCACTAAAAATACAAAAAAATTAGCCGGGCGTGGTGGCAGGCGCCTATAGTCCCAGCTACTCCAGAGACCTGAGGCAGGAGAATGGCGTGAACCCGGGAGGCGGAGCTTGCAGTGAGCCGAGATCGCGCCACTGCACTCCAGCCTGAGCGACAGAGCGAAGACTCCGTTTCAAAAAAAAAAAAAAAAAATTGCCCAACTATATCCTTTCTACAAGAACATTATTTCAAACATAACAATAGAGACAAGTTGAAAGGAAAAGTGTGGAAAAAACTATACCATGCAAAAACTCAGAAAGAGCAGGTGTTCATTAATATCAGATAAAGTAGACTTCAGAGAAAAGCATACTATCAGAGTAGGGTATATTATATAATGTTAAAAGAGTCAGTCTTCCAAGAAACATGACACCAGTGGAGCTACAAAATACGTGAAGAAAAACTTACAGATTTAAAAGAACATATAGACAAGTTCACAATTTACTAGGAGACATCCACATTCCTCACTCAACAATTGATAAAAAAGCTAGATATAGATTCAGCAAGTATATGGAGGATCACAACAACATTATTTAATTGATATTTACAGAAAACTTCACCTCAAAAGAGCAGGATTGGCATTATTTTTCAAGTGCACAGAACACATACCAAGATGGGCCACATCCTGGGGGCCATATAAGTCTTAACAATTTTAAAACAATTGAAGTCATACAATATGTGGCTCGAACTAGAAATCAGTAATAGATAGAATAGGATAATCTCTTAAGACTTGTATACAACACATCTAAATAATCCACTGGTCACTGAGGAGCTATCAAGGAAAATTTAAAAGTGCCTTGCACGGAACGAAAATGAATATAATACATATTTAAATGTGTGGGACACAGACAACAGTGCTGAAAGATAAATTTATAGTACTAAATGCTTACACTTGGTGCTATGAAAATGAGAAAATGACTCCAATAATCCTTTTTTTTACAGTTTTTTACTAAGTCCCCACCTCAGTAATCTGGAAAACGAGGTCCACAAAGCAAGCAGAAGAAAAGAAATAATAAAAATAAGAGTTGAAAGTTACAAGAGAAAAACAATAGAAAAAAATAATCAAAGAAACAAGAACTTTAAAAAAAAATCGATAAAATTGAACAAACCTTGCAAGAGTGGCAGTGTAAAAAGAAGAGAAGACACAAGCAACTAGTAATACAGATCTCACAGATATCAAAAGGATATCTATAAACTTACAGGCCGGGCGCAGTGGCTCACGCCTGTAATCACAGCACTTTGGGAGGCCGAGGCGGGTGGATCACGAGATCAAGAGATCCAGACCATTCTGGACAACATGGTGAAACCCTATCTCTACTAAAAATACAAAAATTAGTCGGGCGTGGTGCCGCGCGCCTGTAGTCCCAGCTATTAGGGAGGGTGAAGCGGGAGAATCGCTTGACCTCAGGAGGCGGAGGTTGCAGTGAGCCGAGATCACGCCACTAGGCTCCAGCCTGGCGACAGAGCAAGACTCTGTCTCAAAGAAAAAAAAAAAAAAAACAAGAAATCTTACAAACAACATAAATTTAACCACTTAGATGAAATGGACTACTCACCCAAGGTAAAATAGTTTGAAAAGCCTTTTAACTATTAAGAAAACTGAATTTGTATTTAAATATTCCAAAAATAGAAATGTGGCATCTCCAAGTGGTTTCACTGGAGAATTCTGCCAAATGTTTAAAGGATAATTACTATCAAGTCTTCAAATTATCTTCGAAAGTATAAGTAGTACTTTCCATTTCATTTCATAAAATGAGTACTACTCTGATATGTAAACTAGACCATGAAAATATGAAAAAAGGAAACTGCAGATCAACATTCCTCTTGAATATAGAAGCAAAAAATTAGTAACAAAATATTGCCAAATAAAATTCAGCAATATTTATGAAGATTTACAAACTATGAAGAAGTGAGTTTTATTAGAGGAATGTAAGATTGTTCAATAGTTGAAAATCAATCAATGTAACCTACTACATTAACAGAAAAAAAAAAAACACGCACACACGATCATAGCAATCAATGCTGAAAACGCATTTTAACAAAATCCAATATCTATTCATGATAAAGTATCTCAGGAAAATAGGAATAGAGAGGGAATTCCTCAACCTGGTAAAAAAAAAAAAAATTACAGAATCTTACAGCTAACATAATATTAACGGTGAAACATAAATTATTTTCTCCTAGGTTCAGAAAAACGTCAAGTACATCTGTTCTCACCACTCTTAATCAACATAATGCTGGAAACTCTAGCCCATGCAGTAGTTAACAAAGGGAATAATTAGCATACAGATTGTAAACTAAGAAATGCAGCTATCCTTCTTTACAAATATGATTGTTTACCTAGAAAATCGCAAGGCATCTATAAAACATATCCTAAAACTCTTACAGCTAGGAATGCCACATGGTATAAGATAAACATACAAAAAATAGTATTTCTATACTAGCAATAAAGCAAAATTAAAAATATCATACCATTTATATTTGTTCAAAATAAATAAAATATTCAGATGCAAATCCAAATACAAGTTCAGGACTTGTATTATGAAAACTACAAATGCTAATGAAAGAAATAAAAGAATCCATAAATAAATGGACATACCATGCTCATGTATTAGAAGAGTCAACATATTACAGATGTCAGTTTTCCCCAAATTGATGTACTAGTTAAACTAAATTTCTTTTTTTTTTTTTTTTTGTTGAAAGGGAGTCTCTCTCTGTCGCCCAGGCAGGAGTGCAGTGGTGTGATCTCTGCTCACTGCAAGCTCCGCCTCCCGGGTTCACGCCATTCTCCTGCCTCAGCCTCCCGAGTAGCTGGGACTACAGGCGCTCGCACCACGCCCGGCTAATTTTTTTGTATTTTTAGTAGAGACGGGGTTTCACCATGTTAGCCAGGATGGTCTCAGTCTCCCGACTTCGTAATCTGCCCATCTCGGCCTCCCAAAGTGCTGGGATTACAGGCATGAGCCACGGTGCCCAGCCCCAACTAAATTTCTATGTCCCAGTAACAAGTTTTGTAGCTAATAATAATACTCCAAAATTTATAAAGTCAAAGGAACCAGAAAAGCTAAGACAATTTTGAAAAGGAAGAATAAAGTGGGAGGAATCTCTCTATCCAATCTCATGATTTATTACATAGCTACCACAATCAAGACTGAAGTATTGGCAGAGATACAGACAAATAGATCCACAGTACTGAAGAGGGAATCCAGAAAGAGACAAATTTGTCCATTTATTTTTTGACACAGGTGCACAGGAAATTAAATTGAATAAAGATAACCTTTTCAACAAATGATGTTGGAGAAAGTAGACATACTTAGGAAAAAATATGAACCGTGACCTAAGTCTTTTATTATACGAAAATTAATTTAAAATGAGTCACAGACTTAAGTGTAAAACTATAAAACTTGTAGGAAAAAATAGGGGAGAATAATTATGATATGGAGTTCTTAGACTTGACAACAAAAGCTCAAAATATAAAAGGAAAAATTGATAAATTGGACTTCATCAACTTTAAAACTTTTTCTCTTTAAAATAAGTTGTTAAGAAGATAAAAAGCCATCTACAGACTTGGAGAAAATGTATGCAAACTACGTATCTGACAAAGGATTAGTATTTAGAATACATAATAATTCTCAAAATGCAAATAAAAATTGAATTAGAAAATGATCAAATGAGATTGAGACATTTCAATGAAGATAATACCACATCGCAAATAAACATGTGAAAAGATGTTCAATGACATTAGCCAATTGTAAATTAACCTCAAAATGTAATTACTTCACAGCTATCAGAAGGACTGAAGTAAAAAATAGGGTCAACACCAAATGCTGGTGATTATGCGGAGAAACTGGATTACTCATTGCTGATAAGAACATAAAATGGTACAGCCACTCTAGAAAACAAATTGGCAGATAAAAAAAGAAAACAAAAATCATACAACTACCCAGCAACTACGTTCTTCGTCAGTTAAAGCAGAGAAATGAAAATATACTTACACTTAAATCCATATACAAATGTTTTAGTGATAAATCAAAAGTGAAAACAACCCAGCTGTCTTGAGTGAAGTGAAACAAATTGTGGTACATCTGTATCATGAGGTCCTGCTTAGCAGTAAATAGGAGCACATTATTGACTGATATATGCAAACACCTGAGTGAATCTCCAGCTAATGATGCTCAATTAGAAAAACAGCTTATCTCAAATATTACATGCTGTGATTTATTTACATAACCTTTTAATGACAAAGTCATATAAATGTAGAACAGACTAGTGGTTGCCAGGTATTAAGGAAGGAAGGTGGGGTGGGAGGGAAAGTTGGGTCACTATCAAAGGGCAACATGAGGGATCCTCATGGTGATGGAAATTCTCTCCCTCTATCTTGGCTGTATCAATGTCAGTATCCTAGTTGTAATTCTGCAATTATCTTAAAAAGAAAGTTTAATTTGAAAAAATATGACCTAGCAATAGAGAAAAAAGTTCTTCCACCCAATTTTGTATGTGTAAAGTCAATACAGACACAAAGTAGTATGTTCATTAACATGGTTAAGCAGTGTCTTCTTTATCTGAACAATGAAAACGACCTTTTTCTCTATTATTATCTTAACATAAGAAGTAAAAATGGCCTACCTTTGCTAGGTATTACATGTCAGAGTCTTTCCTAAGTGATTTATCTGAAAATATACACTTAATTGTAACACAGTCTTATGGGAAAGACATTTTGCGATCTATTTTACAAGTCAGGAAACTAAAGCAAAGGGATATTATGTCCAAGGACACACAGCTAATAAGTTTGAGAATTATATGTACATAAATCCATTTTATTAATTTTTCCCCCATAATGAAGGGATGTTAGTAGACATTACATATTGTCCAACAATGTATGATAGGTCAATTATAGTGATTATCATTTTTTAAATTTGACAAGTGAACAAAAAGCCAGTTAACATTTTTAAGTAAATCTAAGAATGACAATAGGTAGAGTGTTGAATACAATTCCAATAAAATATGCTATACCAAGAGTCTGATTTTTTGTCTGACAATATCATTTTTCATAAATCAATCATTGCTGGATCATACACTTCTTTCTATCAATATTTTGTAATATAACCTCTTATAATGTGAGTCTAGAAAAATCTGACATGTGCTAGTTATCAAATATTCTGTTGATTATCTTATAGCAAGTGGACTAAAATTGGCACAATTGCCAAGAAAAATAACTATTTTATGAATAAAATCAACAATTTTGCTAAAAATAGCAAAACTGAAAGTTGTATGAGGCTATATGCTAGAAAGTACAAATTTTTGATTTAATTAAATAAAACATCATTAATATGTTTGAGATTCTATTATACAAGGAACTCTTAGTTTCTTGAAAGTATGTAAAGATAAGGTATTAAAATACTCTCCTTCATATCAGTGTCTTAATTCAGCACCAACATGAAGGAGTAAGACACATATATAAATATTCTTCAGTAGAGGAAACGGGGTACAACTGGAAAGATTTATATGAAGCATAATGAAGAGAAAATAAAATCTTCCGTGAATGAACTTAGAAAATTTACCTGGAATTAGAGCCCAAATTTCTCTGTTGCTGAGTCTAGAAGCCTTTTACAGTCCTCAGAGTCATATGTAAACTTTTATAACTATTATCAGTTGGTAGGGTGAAGTTCAGAGCAGGTTTGGAAGAGAGCTGAGATCAGAAAAGCCTCCAAGCATGCAATACTGTGTAGAGGATGACTCGGGCGTTCTGCTTTGATGAACAGTTGCTTCCACTGGGCGGCACCTGCAATTCTTCACAGGACTCCCTCCGCCTTTAGAAGGGCCGGTGACCCCACTTTGCCTGCTGCTATTGAAAACCAGAAGTAATTGACACATTTGAGAATAGGTGAGCCCCACTCTGCTGCCCCCGTAGGACAATGCTGAAAGTAACTTACACACTAGTGTTCCCACATCCTGAAGCGTTTCGTCTGTAGGAATTTGGTATAAAGTCACACTCTTTGAAGTCTTCTTCCCTGATTTGCTTCTTTCATTTCTTTACTTTTTTCTCTTAGGAGCATTTTCTTAATAAATCACAAGCACATATATCGTTATTTCAGATTCTGCTTCTGACTTAAGCCATGAGAGATGGCTATTAGGATTACAGAAAAACAGGTGAGATATCAATATTCAGAGATGGAATTAAACAAATGAGCATTTTCCATAAAAAAAAATCCCATTCTCAGGAAACCATGGGATATTTTCAAGGAACAGTGAATGATCTGTGTGTTGAATAAAAAAAGGTTTGGATCTGTTAAGAATACTCATACAATCAGATGAAGAATTTGTCTTTAGTTCAGTAAGCAAAATTGAATCTAAAAGATTTGATCTTGCTGAGTATAATGATGACTATAATTTAGTGAGATAGGATTGGTTTCTGAATGCAAAATGTAAAGAAAATATGTACCCATTCCCTAGGGTGGCCACAACAAATTACCACAACTGTGTGGCTTAATACAGCAGAAATTTATTCTCCACAATTCTGGCAGCCAGAAGTCTGAAATCAAGGTTTATGCATGGCCACACTTTTTCTGGAATCCTTTCTTGCATCTCCCAGCTTCTAATGGTTGTCACTATTCCTTGTGGCTGTATTACTACAATTTGCCTTGGTTTTCCTATGACCTTCTCATTGAGTCACTTCCTCTTCTGTCTTTAATTCAAGGCACAAGGAGCCCAAAGCGGCTGAGTGGTAATCTTAAATTCTGGTTCAATGAAATCATTGTTGGGTCTCTTAGAAGTACACTTGTCTTTGGATTTGGAGACCACTCAGATAATGCAGGACAATCTCATCTAGAAATTCTTAACTCATTACATCTGCAAATTTTTTTTCCAAATATAGTCACATCCACAGGTTCTGTGTTGAGTAAGTGAGCATATCTTCTGGAAGTCACCGTTCAACCCAGTGCAGGGTAATGAATGGTTTGACAGATCCACCTGCTCTCAAAGAATCTCAGCTAAAGAATCACTGAGGTGCTTTCAGCTCAAATCAGGGGATCAGTGGCCAATGCTTAATCCCAAAGTTAATTTCTCCAAACCCTGAGAGCAAAACCATGAAAATTTACAAAGAAAGTTATAGAAGAGATTCTATGGTGAAGTTTCAATATAAGTAAAGAGTCCTGGAGAATGAAAATAGAATTGTGGTTAATGCAATGCATGGGTTATAAAAGACTAGGGGGCGGCTTGGCACGGTGGCTCATGTCTGTAGCCTCAGCACTTTTGGAGGCCCAGATGGGTGGATCACCTGAGCCCAGTAGTTCAAGACCAGCCTGGGCAACATGGTGAAACCCCTTCTCTACAGAATACAAAAAAATTAGTCAGATGTGGTGGCATGCAAGTGTAGTTCCAGCTACTCTAGAGGCTATAATGGGAGGATTGCTTGAGAAAAGAGAGGTCACGCATGAGCAATGATAACACTGCTGTACTCCAGACTGGACAACAGAGCAAGACCCTGTCTCAAACAAAAAGATGAAGGGGTGTAATTGAAGACCCAAGAGTTCAAATCTAAATAGGTACTTATCTAATTGTATATCAAATTTAATATTTTAAAAGTTGAAATATTATATATAAACATATTTTTGTGTACATATATGCAAAAATATATGTCTCCAGAATGTGAAGGAAATGTTAATAAAAACATTTGACTTAATCCTTGATAAAAATATCATTTTCAGCTATCTCACTGAAGAGTTCTAGAAGTCTGTTACTCTTTGTATACCAGTAGTCATGAGGATCAATCATAATATAGAGCTCTGGTGTCTAGATCTCAAACTTTGCTTACTCTCAACTATAGCTGTCATGGTGAAGCCCATTCTTAACACCTTCCAGCTGTCACAGGATTACTTATTATTACTGTTTCCTTCCCTTGCTTCTTCAGCCCTAAGAGTAGTATGAACTTACAGCTCTCTAAATCTCTGGATACTGCAGTTTTCATTTTCTCTCCATTTAGCCCTGTTCTTATCTCAGTAAGTAGTCCATTAATTAAAACTTCTGCATTTTAAATATCCCAGATTGTTTTCTTTACAACCAGGCCATGACTGATACAATGATTTGCTAATGTATGATAGTATAAGCGTAATAACGATAAAGCTAAAATCATTCAAAAGTTTTGTTTGGGATTACATATAAGTAGGGTACTCAATTAGATAAGCAAATATTATTTTTGTCTTAAATCTGAGTACAATTGGTCTATGTTTTAAGATCTTTGAAATTTGAAATGCCTTAGAGACTCAGCTATTTTAGAATTTAACTTAGCAGTTTAAAATGTTTCAAGGAAATTTAATTAACTAAGTTTGCAAATGGTATTAATTGTTCAGTGGAATTTAATCTTTCAAACATAAGTTAATTGAATATCAGTCAACGCACAAAAGGAATTGAGCACTATTAATTTTGAAAACATACAAGATTATAGGAAAATTCACTAGATTTATGGCAGGCATTTAGAGTTGCAAGGGAAAACGGGTTATTATATTCATAATCTTTGTTGATGCTCATAATCTTAAAAAACTGACTATTGATTAAAACACACAAAAACTCTCTTAGATATTAAATACTCATATGATAAAATGTAAGTGTTGCTATACATCTGTCCTAATAGTCAAAACTCCTCTAAAACCTTTATTAATGTAACTGTAATATTAGCAGTAAAATTGAATAATATAGAGAAAAATACGTTTTGAAATGTTCTTCCCCTTTTCATAAGATATTTAAAATAATCTGATGACTTTTAGATAAACTGTATGTTATATTGTTGAAGAAGTTAAGCAGAATCATTTAAATCAATCATATAATTTTATCATCACATTGTAATCTCCATTGTTTATTAATCTGTTCAAGGTAATCTGTTCAAGATAAAGTAACAAGGAGACCCTTTATTGCTAAAACGATTCATCCATTTTCTAGAGCTCATTAATTGCTCTGGCAAATTTACAGCAATGGAGCTAATATGTCCCTGATTATCTGGCTACACCGACTCTTCAGGGTTTAAAATAGCTTTCCATTTTGCAGTACTATGAACAAGCTTGTCAGACCTCTTTGATTTGTCTCCGTTTTCAATCGGCAGGGAAAATGCCTCAAAAAAGACGTTTGTTTCTCTGTTCAGAGCAGTAGCTTTGATGAGTATAAGAAGGTAAAGCTTGTATTGTTATTTGTTTGGTCACTGAGACATTTTAGTGTTTGTGAATATAGTATTTACATTCTTCTGATCTTTCAGAATTAATATTCCATGCCTATTTTATAAAACTTCACTTAATTTCATTTTTGTGTGATTTTTAATAGGAAAACAATGTTTAAGTTTCTCTGTGAGATATATATGATAGAATACTACTCAGTCGTAAAAAGGAAGAAAATAGTGGCATTCACAGCAACCTGGATGGGATTGGAGACTATTATTCTAAGGAAAGTAGTTCAGGAATGGAAAACCACACATTGTATGTTCTCACTCAAAAGTGGGAGCTAAGCTATCAGGATGCAAAGTTGTAAGACTTTGCACAATGAACTTTGGGCTCTCAGGAGAAAAAGGTGGGAGGGAGGTGAGAAATAAAAGAAAAAGTTGGAAAAAATATTTAACTTTATGCATATTTTCATTGCTTTAAATATTCTATTCAATTTATGATTTTTATTATTTAATATTCTTATCCTATTTAGCATTAAAATTTTAATTAGTTTTTTGTTACCTATTAATTTTATGATGTTTTCAAAATTTTTATATTCTGTTGTGAGTTTTAATTCTCTTATTCTTAATCTCCTAATTTCTCTTAAGCACTTAATTTGTTTAATTTCACATATCTTATATTTTATTGTTATATTTTCCTTTAAATTAGAAGAACACTTATTCTCATTTACTTGATTACAGTTTACCTTTTAAAAATGAATGTCTTTAATGAGTGAATTTCCAAAAAATAGAAAGATGTATTTCTCTGTAATGGGCTGCATAATACTCTCCCAAAGATACCACACTCTAATCCCCAGAACCTGTGAATAAGTTACTCTATGGCAAAAGGGACTTTGCAGATATAATAAGATACGGATCTTGAGATATTTGGATTAGGTTGTGGGTACAACCTAATCATGTGACTTCCTGAAAGTGATGAGGAAAGCAGAAGTGTGGATCAGAGAGAAGAAAAGAGAAAGAGAGATTCAAATATGGAAAGGACTCAATCTGCCCTTGCTAGCTTTTTAGAAGGAGGAAAGGAAACATGAGCCAGGGAGTAAGGGTGGTGCCCCGAAGATGGGAAGAGCCTTCATTTGTCAGCCTACAAGGAAATGGAAACCTCTGTGGAGACCTGTGTTGCACTTATATACTACAGAAATGTAAAATAATAAATTTTCGTTGTTTCAAGTAATTGAGTTTTGGAAATTCTTACAGCAGCAACAGAAAACTAATGCATTCTTTAATATTTTATTTTCATTTTTATCATACACATAGTATAAAATAAATAATATAGAAAGATTTATTTAAAAACAAGCAAACAAACAAAGCATTCCAAACCCCACCTTCCCAGTACATGCTCACATTATCAGGTCCCAACTCCCAAAGAGAAACTCTTTGACATTTTTCTGTTTTTCTTTCTGCCCTTTACATAAAGAACAACTTTTTTAGAAGCGGGAGGGTAATTCAGATTGACATTTGTTATTGACACATACAATAAAATAGGAGTTTTGCTCAATTATACTATACATTACTCTTCCCCCTTTTCATTTTTAATTTATCTTGGTTATCACAATGTTTTCAAATAACACAATGAAACCTCAATTATATTTTTTAAATTTTAGATGGAGTTTCTTGATTCCCTACTTTGTTAGGTTTTCTGATAGAGTCTTCTTAGATATTCTACTTTGTTCTGGGCCATATGTCTGAATAAAACCCCCAACCCCTTGCATTTAAATGTGGCCATGTGATGAGTCCTAGTAATGGACCAGGAGTGGAAGCTGTTTGCATCACTTGCAGGATTTACTTATGCATGCTTTCCATGCTTCTGTTCTCTTGCCTTCTACCATCTAGTTGTAGGAGAGTATCATGTTATTGGAAAACCAATTTGAATACAATACAGTGGCAAGATAAAGAGATGTTGGGTTCTTGAGTAACATCTCATTTTTGACTTTACAATAATAACAAAAAAACTTATAGTATGTTTGAGCCATTATATATTTCAAGGAGTGTTTGTTGTAGTAGTTTACATTGTCTTACAAATACTGGATTACATTACTACCTCTAAACATTCCCCTTATCACTCCTTTTTGTGGAGGAAAGATAGTAATGTAGATAAACAGTGGACCAGAGAAAAGAGGTCAAGAGAAAATTTTCTATGTTTCCTAGAACTTGCCATTCTATGCCTTTATTCCAAAAGCCCAAATCTTTTCCTGTCCTTTGACTCTTCAAACTGACTTTGTTATTTCCAATACACACCTATTTCATCTTAACTAACAAAACAAGCAATTATTTGATGCTTGTGACCAAAAGTTGCAAATAGTATGATAGGAAAACATTAGTATTTTATATAGGTATGTTACAGTTTTATGAGCTAATTAGAGATATGCAAGCCATTATGTTTCTATCTCTCTTTTTTATTCTGTATTGAATGTAACAGATCTCAGAACAAAGTAGTTTACTTTTCTAGCAACTATAGGCTTTCCCTTCATTTTGTCACCTTATTCTCTGATCACTGAATATTCACATTTTGTAATTTATGCCATCTCAAATACTTCATTCAATAAGAAAGGACGTAAATAAATATGATATCCATTTCTACATTACTGTTACTCTAAGTTATAAAGTAATTACAATTACAGAGTGTGATCATTACTACTTCTCTATTTTATATAATGTTATTAATGATTCATTATGAGATAAAAGATTAATTTCCATATCCTATTTCTCAGAACGCTGAGTCTCTGGAGAAGTGTTTTAAGAGTTTCTGATAAATAATAGTTAAATTACCTAATGAACAACTTCACAATTCTCTGATAAATTGGTTTTTCTATATGAAATTATATGAAATAAATCTTACTAAATGTATTTGATACTCTATTATTAAGGAAATTTCATACTATTATATTACGTGTAAAAATCCAATACTGGTAATGTCCTCAGTGTAAGAAACGCACGCGTGCACACACACACACACAATCGAAGTTCAAGAAAAATGTTCAACCTTATCTTACTACTAAATTGTTTATTCAATAAATCCAAATTATTGTGGTATGTATTCAAGTCAAAATTAATTCTATATGCTAACTCATTATTAATTTTTAATATGCACATTTTATACCAGAGACCAGTCAATATTTTTCATAGTTCTTATATTAAAAACTGCTAAGTTTTAGGTTTAGCAAACCCTTTTCTACAAATAGCGGGAAAAATATACAAAAATTTATTGTAGTTTTTCAGCAGCAATACACTTTGCTACTTGCTGTATTCTCTGTAAGCCGACACTTTTTTGTCATAACCAATTTTAAAGCACTTAACATAATCTATTGTGTTACAATGCATATTTAGTTCATTTGTGATTAGTAAATAGAGAAAATGCATCTTACTGGATTTTACTGGTTTATACATGACTTTTTCTAACATGGTTACTCTGCTGTGCCACTAAGTAGTAGAAGCTAAATGCAAAACGTATTAGCAAAATAGGAGGCAGCAGGAGACAAAGAGCTAGCGTGCTATGCATAACACCATTCTCTCAGTGTTCTTCCTGTTGGCTACTTAGACTTGTGAGTCTTGCTTTTGTTTCCATTACTTAGTAACCACAATTCTTCCTTACACTCTTTATTACTCTATCTTCATCTTTCTCTTCTTTTAAAATAAAGTTCTCTGTTTTTGAAGTATTTTTAATGACTTATTAGCAATTTAAAACTTCTAAGCTATGTTTTTTTATAGGACTTTAGTTACAAAGCTGCGTTTTGAGTTAATTGCCCCAACTTTATTTTCTCATAATCTCTTTATAGTTAATATCAGAGTTTACAGAATGCATATATCATATTATAAAAGGACACTCTAATTTCTTACCTTTGGGTATTGAATTGCAGATAATTCTCTGTACTTGTGATGTCTAGAAAATACATCGATTACTGCTCTTATTACTGTGCTACCGTCACCATTACTATCTCCAACTATTAATTGTACTACTATTACCATTACCACGACCTCCAATACCTATTATCTACTGAGTCCCTATGTTATTCTAGGTATGCATGAGATGCTTTAAGATATTGTTCATATATTGCTGACATCAACTCTATAAGGTATTATTTTACAGATGAAAGAATCAGTACTTAGAAAATAAAATAATTTGTGAAATTATTGCACAGTAGTAGATGAATAAACCAGGAATCAAAGTTTAATTTATCTTAAGTCAAATGCTGTACTCTTAAATATCATGATATGTTGCTCTGTCCATTTCATATATTAGCCTCAATAAATGTAAACACATCAGATTCATTTTGTAAATGGCATTAAATATAACTATTATTAGTGTAGCACTGTGTCAGTTTGAGCCTTCGTTTTTCAGTCATTCTTCTGCAGAATTTTACAAAACCAAAGTGGTTCAACAAGGTGGATTCATCAGCCTTAGAAAACTATTTGTATACGGGCCAAGATTCATCCTAGAAATTTACTGAGCTTGTGTATAGCAATGAAGTTTTGATATAATTCTCCACGGACATGCCCAGAAAACAGAAAAGAGGAACTAAGAGGTGTGTATATGTGTGTGTTTTGTTAGAAAAGATGTTAAAGAATGTTTTTGGTTAGAACCCATTTTAGTGGAAAGGGGTCTAGAAATGTTAAGCTTGACCCATGAGAAATATTTTCTGTCTGAGAGAGGAGTGATTCTGAGTAGAAGTTAGGTTATCTGAATTTGCACCAAGTAGAGCAGCTTTAGCACCTAACATGGGAAAGCAGTGGGGACTATGATAGTCTGGGACATCTAAACCAGGTAGACCCACATAGCGTACTAGTGACATATAGTGATATAGTAGGCATACTGTGGAAATGGATTTGTTTCTGAGGACTACTGAGACATCTTTAGCAATCTGGAGAAACTCTTACTGGTGTAAGTGGGCTGTAGGTATTTTGCTAGAAATTTTATATGAGCAGATGGAAACACAAGAAACAAAGGTGATTTGTAACCACTTATTATAAAGTTTTTAATGTATTTCCATTGTAATTTAAATAAAATATTTTATTTCAGAGTATGATATAATCTTACTAATACCTCAAAAATATGAAAATAATATTAAGAGGTGGTTACAGAAAGATAAGTATTGTACCTTTAATTTCATTTTTATCAGAGAAAAAGTGATTTTAGTCTAACTTATTCACAATAGGGTTCCGTATTTGAGTTTTCTAACAATGTGTTCCAATATAATAATAAACTACATAAGAATGTAGTGAAGAATAAGGATATAGTATAAGTCATGAAATTATTCAAGTCTTTTTCTTGTCAAAAAGGTAAAGAAAGAATAAAAAATACAATATTAAAATAAGTTTGAGCTTTTTTGGTTTTCCAAACAAAAGTGTATTTAAAACAATTTTCTTTAGGAAGTACTCCAACATTGTACAGTTTTTGTCCACATAGCTACCCTTACCAAATTCACCTATAAACAAACTCTCATGACACTTACTTTCCCATTGTAGAGAATTTTAAAACTGAACCAAATGTTGAACATAAGTCCTCTTTTTAAAAAACTATTAGATGACAAAACAGGGGACTCTGATCCTAGAACTCAAAGAAGCAAATGAAGTGAGCAGCACTCTCACCCTGGCAACCTTCTTGGGAACGTTTTTCCAGACTGCGGCTTAGGAAGGTGGAACTCATGCAGCCAGCTGCAGCCTTGCTCAGCTGAAGAGGCAGAGATAACATGCAATCTTGCTGAAGTAGTTAGAATATGTGTGTGGTGCATATAAGAGAAAGGGGGTATTATTAGGAGGTATCTCCAGAAGAGTGCTTCAGGATTCTCCTTGGGTCTTTGGTAATGACTCAGCTGTGCATGTCAAGGACATGCACACAGGGAATACTTCATGCAGCCACTGGGATGATCAAAAGTACTGGGATTTTGTTGTGCTGGTATATGTTGACATTTCTCCCAAACCAGATTAACAAGATCTTGCTGAGCATTTCAAGAATTCCAGATGAGAGTTCTGAAAGGTGAGTCATTAAAATAAAGATTAAGCCCTAGACTACAATTTCATGGGAGAAATACATGAGAGAAAAACAATGACATAAAAAGAAATAAAAAGAAAATAAAGGTGTTAAACTGAGTCAGACAAAATCAAGATGAATTTTAGTACTTTTAAATCCTGCTATTACAAAACTCAACTTTTAAAGTAAAAAAATACCCCAAATCTACACTCTCTCAAGTGCATCACTCAGAATGTCAAATAGACAATTAAAAATTATAAAATATGCAAAAATTTGGGAAGATATGATGCATGTGGAATAAGTAATAAATCACCAACTTACTGTATACTTTCTCCCACACTCTTTGTTCTACGAATTTTTCATCTCGAGTAACTGCAATGACTTGCTTATTGTCTGAGCCACGCTTTGTTCCATGGTTCACAAAGGTGGCCAAGAGTATAGAAAATGGCATATGCTAAAATCACACTTCAACTCTAAGTCTTAACCATTGTCTTCACTTCTAGCTTTTTTAGTGAGTTTATTTGTTCCTTACATTTCAATAATCCTGCTATTGAAAAGATGCTACCTTCAAGAAACTCTCTTATAGAAACTAATATACACTTCTCCCATAAACAGATTTTATATACAATATGTAGTAAACCAATAAAAAAATTCCAAAATAAGTTTGATACATTCTCTGTGCAAGTGAGAATCATTTGTGGTACAGTGGACACAGTAGATTCAGATTCCTGATTTTTAACTTGCTGTAATGAGATCTTGAAATTCACATTCAGTGATAACTTCAATTCCTTTGGTCAATTTGATGATTTGTAAGACCCAACTTATTTTCACTACATCTTTTTCTGCTAGTATTTTCTGTTTGCTGCAATTCATTCTGGTAGAAATAGGACTCAAGACAAGTCTAACATATGTAGAATAAAGGGTTGCAAATTATTTAAACTGTTTGAATGGTATAGAGGTATGGAAGTTCTACTGGTATTTGGGAAAATTTACTGCTTACTTCCTATCTGTCTTTTTGTTAATCATTTTAGTCTGTATCAGTTTTTTAATGGATAGCCAGGTAAGTAGTTTTATTTAAGGTTTTAAAGTATTACTCTATTTATATCTGTGAGGAAATTATTTACTTACCAATACTTGTGAGATAGCAAGAATGCCTATTGAATATTAAAATTGCTCTTCTGCTCTTGAAAGGTAAGCATAGAAAAACATTTCACCACTGTAGTAATAATATTCTCAGATTATTTACTGAAAGTATTAACCAGCAATAGGGGAAAATAGATATTTGTGAGTATCATGAAGCAAGAGTTTAGATTTTTTCTAATGGTATCTTATAGCCAAAGCCTTTCTTGAAATGTCACCAATGACCACCCATTGCTTTGAATTTGTTTTCTCATTGTTATGAACTTGTTACCCTCATCCAGCTGTACTGACAGATGGTTGGTAACTTCCTTACTATTTTACTTTGAGTTACTGCCAAGTAAAATTCCAAGGGTATTCATAAATACCACTGTGATGTACTAACATTAATGTAACATTAGCAAGGTTTCTGAGTCCCTAGTCTATAGTATATTTAAGCCTAATATTCTTATCAATGTACTTGCAAAATACAGTTTAGATTACACAGCTATTATGTCAGCAAATTATAATCAGAAAGCAATAAACAGGGGTCAGATGGGAGGCAGGGGATATAACTAGTGTCCTACAGGATTAACCTTAAAGTTAGAGTTTTATACTTCCATCAATGTCTGGAATGATGGACCTGAAAGAACAAGAATTTTGATTGTAAATCATGCCACATTAGGCTATGTTTCACCTTGGATAAAAAACAAATTAGTATTAAAAGTGTCCTTTATAAATATATATAAAAAAGATGTGACTGAAATGGTGAAATCCAGTGCAATAACACTGATGGTGAAGGAACAAAATACTCAATTCAACAACAGCTGTTGGTTCTTTGATATTACAAAAGAAAAAAATGTCATCGTAAGTCTGTAAAAGTCTACTATAGTTACTAAAAAACTCACATTTCTGAATAAAGTTAATACAATTCAAAGTAAAATAATAATTGTTATTAAGTCTATTCTCTTTAAACATCTTATTTTGATTAGAAAATACATTAAAGTACTGTATTTTAGAAGATGTACATGTAGATTTAAGCAAAGAACTAATGAAATAGGGAAGGCGCACTGAGCACATATGCTTGTCTTTTCCTTCTGCTCAAATGCAGAAGAATTTTCTTTTTTTTTTTTTTTTTTTTTTTTTTTTTTTGAGACAGAGTCTCATTCTGTCACCCAGGCTGAAGTCCAGTGGTGTTATCATGGCTTATTGTGGCTTTGACCTTCTGGGTTCAAGTGATCCTCCTAATCTCAGCTTCCCAAGCAGCTGGGGCCACAGGCACATACCACCATGCCCGGCTAATTTATCTGTTTCTTGTGGAGACGGGTTTTCACCATGTTGCCCAGGCTGGTCTCAAACTCCTGAGCTCAAGCAATCTGCCTGCCTTGGCCTCCAAAAGTGCTGGGATTACAGGAGTGAGTCACCATGTCCAGACAGAATTATTGTTTTTAATCTATTCCTGCTTGATTGAAAACTATGGTGATTCTGTGAAAGATGGCAGCTGAAGGAGATTGTATTTAAGAATAATTCAGAGCCTAAAGTGTGCAGACATGAACTGAAGATTAAGAAAAAAATAGGTATGATTCTAGAGTTATAGAGGTAGGTAGGTATTGTTTTATATGCATATTTTTTAGAGTCAGAGTTTTGCTCTGTCGCCCAAGCTGAAGTGCAGCTTTAAATTTCTGGGCTCAAGTGATCCTCCCTCCTTAGCCTATTGAGTAGCTAGGGCTACAGTTGCACACAAACATGCCAAGCCATATATCTTTTTAACTTTTTTAGAGATGGGGTCTCACTATGTTTCCCAGGGTGGTCTCGAGCTCCTGGACTCAAGGACTCTTGCTGCCTTGGCCTCCCAAAATGTTGAGATCACTGGTATGAGTCAACCTGCCTGGCTGGGTAATATATGTTGATTCTTCAGGGGAGACTTTGGAGAATTTGTGGAGGTATCACATTTATTTTTGTTTATCATATCTCTTCCATTTGGGTGATACAGAGCAGACACACCTTTCTCTCCTCCAAGTGGAGCACTTGAATCATAGAGAAGTTAACCTACTGACTATAACCAAGGAGGAAGGAATGAATATCAACACAACAGGAAAGTAAACAAGTGAAGATGGAGAGGAAGAGGGCTCCAAGAAGAGAAAAGATATGTTAAAGGATCTTCCTATCAGCTGATGAAATGGATCATCACACCCAGCAACAAGTCCGACCCTTCTTCCACTATTACTGCAGTCAAAATCCAAGATATCCCTGCCCAGTTCAAATGTAACCTTATAAGAGAGACCATCTTTGCCCATTCAACTAAAATAAACTACTTCTGCCTATAATTTTTTACTCTATTCCATAATTTTAATTTCATCAGAGAACTTATCAGCATTTACACCATCTAGTTTACTTGTTTACACCAGATGCACAAAAACCCATATACCATGCTAGGTATATCACACATGGAGTGTGTGTATCATGAAGTCATATTACTCAGTTTAAAAAAAATTCTTCTCGAAATATCAGGACATTTCTAAAATTATCATAATATTGGTGCAATTAAAATTAGGAGCCAAAAAACCACATACTAATAAAAACTTGGGTATCAAAGGCAAAACTATTATTGGGAAAAACAATAAGTCACTTTAGAAAATTTCAAAATATTTATTTCAAAATATATGTGAGGCAGTAAACAGTACTCAGAGGGATTCTTGTAACTTTAAGTGCTTACAAAAGACAAAAAGGCTAAAAAATAATAAGCTCATTTTTCAAATTTAGATGCTAAAAACCTAATTTTAAAAACTAAAAGAAAGCAGTGAGTAGATAATCAAAACAATGTTTTATGAGACAGAAATCACACAAGTGTCGTAAGTTATAAAGAATCATTAACTATTTACAAAGAATTAATTACTACTAGGGAGTAAAAAGATAACTATGAGAATATTTTAGGGCTATGGGAATGAACTCAAGGAGGGAAGAATCATGGTAGAAGGTCTCCCTCTTAAGGCTGGAATTCAGGATCTATTGGAGAGGGTGCGCTTGGCGTCATCTCTGGAGAGCAGAGAAATTTGTTGGGTTGCCCCAGGCCTGGGCTGCCCTACAGTCTGCAGGCTTATACTGTTGGTCAGGGAGCCAGGGGCTAGGGCTCCTCTCCGAGGTATTAATGAAACTCATAAGGAAGGAGTCTTTCAAACTTGTTAGGAAGTCACCTGTGTAATGTGGCCAGGTGAAATGGGGTAGGGTAGGAGGAGGACTGCTGAACTCAATACTGGGAAGCTAGCGAGGGCACACATGGAACTTATAGTGGGAACTTTAGTAGTGCCCGTGTGGGTACTATCAAACATGCTGAGGGTGAGGGTCACTGGGTGTCCCACATATCAACCAAACACCTTCTAGAACTGGAAGTTAGAAAGCACACCAGAATCTGCAAGATAATGCCTCTTTCATCTGAAGCATCTCTCCTGTGTCCTCTGTTCACAGGGCTTTGAGACCGCTGGGAAGAGAGAGATCTGGCAGTATCACAAGCAGGACAATGAAGACTAGATTTGGTGCTAAGAGGTAATAGATGGACAACTAGCATGACTAACAGCAATCCAGGAAACAGATACAATAGAGAGGATAAACAGAGCTAAAACTTGCTTCTCCGAAAAGTGCTAATAAAATGCCAAATTTCTAGCAAGATTGATTAAGATAACTAGGGAAGGAAGAAGTAAATACAAATGAAAACATTTACAAAAAGAGAAGTGATCAAACCATGCAAGAATGTAGAAAAGTATATGCAAATGCATATGAAACCATGGATTAAATGTTCAAATGTCTAGAACAAATAAAATAAAAAATCGATTCAAAAGAAAATTAAAGGAAACAATAGTTAACAGATGCTAATAAATAAAACACTGGGTGTTGATCAATAGGCACATCTTACCAGAATCTCAAGGAATGGACTATTGTTATACAAACTCCTTTAGGCAACTGATAAAGAGGGTATATACAGTCAGACTCATCATATGAAGTGAATTTTAACCTCATAGAATAAAGTGTTGTAACTTAGTATACCTTTGTAGAGTTTTGTTAAGGGAAAACTGAAACCCTATCTTAGTCATAATAATAAATAGAGATGCCATAATCCTTACAAATATCAGCAACTGGAATGTAGCAGTGTTTTTAAAATAAAATTTTAAATATTTAAAAATATTTAATACATCACGACAAAATTGAGATTATAAAAGCGATGCAAGAGTATTGTAACATTAGAAAGTTATAAATGCCGCTACCACATTAATAGCCTAGGAGAAAAATAATACAATCATCTCACAGCTACAAAAAAAGATTTTCTAAAATTCAATATATTTCATAATAATATAGCAAGCCTTAAATGTAATAAATAATATATATTAAAAATTAATAACAAACACAATTGAGAATCTTTGAAAATAATTTATTTGTAAACGTGGAATATAACAGAGTTGACATTATTACAGGTTCTAGTCTACATCATACTCAAGTTCCAGCCAAAGGAGTATAACAAAGGAAATAAATCAAAAGCAAATAATCATAGGGAAAGAAATAAAATTAACATTCTAACTGGAAAATTCAAAAGATATATCGACTCATTATTTGTACAGTGAGAATTTATCAACATGATTAGTTATAAGAAGCATTACATAAAAATCAGTTGCAATTTCACATTGTAGGAACAAGGTGTGAATTTTAAAATGAACCATTTTAAAAAAAATCTATAGATATTATTAGACAGATATGAATAAACATAAAAGTAAACATAACAAGTAAAATATTAAACAGCAAAGATATTTACAAAGTTCTAACACTGGGAAGTTTAGCTCATATTCTTAGAAAATAGGATTTTAGTATGGTAAATATGTTAGTTCTTTTCAAATTTATTGAAGGATTCAACACAATTTTAAGAAAGATTTAATAGGATTTTTAACAAAACTTTGGTAAATGGATTTTCAAATTTATATGGAAGAGAAGTTTCTAGAAAAGCAAAAATACTTACAGTTTTTTGAGAATTCTATATATGAAGCTATAGTAAATCAAAGAGTGTTGTACTGAAACTGAGATGAACAAGTTAACCAACTAGGTATAGAGAAATTATGAAACTAGGATATGATTGTATGGGATTGTTTGACTAAGGCAAATTGGTAGAGAAACTAGGGATTATTTGCCAAATGATCCTGGGACAATACCTTACATATACAATACATTTAAAAAATAGTAAAACAAATTAGTTCCCTAAAATGACTCAAATATACAGATCAACTCCAGATGAATTAAGAACTTAAATTAGAAAAAGTGAAACTTGAAAAGTTCTAGAAGAATATATAGAGGAATATGAGGATAGCGTCTAACTTTGTGGTAGAGAATTTCTTACATAAGATAAAAAATACAGACTTTACAAAAAATATGGATACATTTTCTACCTTAAAATTAAGAACTGTTAATTAAGATTTACAAATTAGAGATGAAAGTCACAAGAGTTGACAAAGGTTTAGTGTAAAAAATATAAAGAACTCCTATATATCATTTAGAAAAGAAAAAAACCAAATTAAAACCAAGAAAATTAATGCAGACATTTTACAATGGAACAAATATGTATGACCAACCAGTATGCTTTTAAAAAGATTTATTAATATCAGAAGAACAAACATGTATAAATTATGCCAAATAGATGCATTATTAATAACCAGAAAAACAAAAACATAAATTATGCTCAGTAGATTGCCAAAAAACATATAGTTTGATAACAGAAATTTTGTGAGACGATTTTCATTCACTAGAGCTCCTACATATTGATTTATAAAATTGGTGCAACCATTTTAATAATACTACTGTAAATTCAAGAATTTACATAGCCCCTTTGCAGAAATGTTGTCACTTGACTTTCACTCCCCAAAATCCACTATAGCACCAATATTTGCAAGAGCCCAACATTGGAAACAACCCTAGTGTTCATCATTTCAAATCAACAAGCTAATAGGTATTCATTCATATATATGTGTTAAAATAAACTACAGCTGCATGCAAAAGCATGGGTGTATATAGGGAACTCTATAGTATATAAGTGTGTGTGTATGTATATATGGTATCTGTTATATATGTAAATATAATTGGTAAAGAAGCATATATAGTATATATGTATAATAGTATAAGTATATAGTATATGAGTATATATATTATATTGTATAAGAATATATATTGCATATAGTATGTGAGGCATATAAGAACACTTTTGTTTCTTCAAAATCTAAGACAATAACACATTGTTTAGACATATTAACATGTTTTATATATTTCATGTAATAAATTAAGTAAAGTAATAATAAAAAATACAAAACTCTAGACAGTGGGTACATAGGAAGATGCAAATTATTGATAATGTCTAGTGGGTCCCCATATGCTCATTGTACTAAACATACCTACATAAATATTTGCTTAAATTATGCAAGTCTAAGTATATATATGTTCAAATTATGTATGTATATCTTACATAATTATATATCATAAAATTACATATCCTTTTGAAATATTCAAATAAATAACTTTTAAAATTATTGCTCATTTTATAAAACAATAATGTGCCCACTGTTATTAATTAAACAATGAAGAATTATCTATTTAAATAATTTACCTAAAGAGTATATTTGTCTAATATTTTCCAAAACCACATCTGATGTTACCAGTGATAACACTCCTGCCTGCCTCCTTCATTCTTTTTTTGTTATTTAAACTAAGATAAAAAATATGATTTTATATTTAAAAGCAAGAATATAACTTTACTACATGTGTAATATACTGACTTCAAGCTGCAGAGTTGGGAAGAGATGCACACAATCAGCTCTACAATGATAATAACAGTATAAAAAATTTTCCTTGAAAACGTAGAACTTCTTAATTCCTTTGTAACTCACTCAATTAATTCATAGTATAAATATAATAACACTATAGTCATGTCTATGTTGATGTACACTGCAGTTTTTTTCAACTTAAAATGTTTGATTCATTTTGATAATAGCATTTTTATTTTACATTGATTATAGGATCAAATAACTAACACTTTAACATAAAAATAATGTACATTTTTCTAAAAGATAGTGGCAACTTAGATTCACCTACAGCAATTTATATGAGTAAAATTTCCTATGTCGTCTGTCACAGGTGGATATCATGAGTAAAGTGTATTGCAACTTTATTTTGTCTTTGATTAATAATCTAAACTTTTAAAAATTTATTGAGAAAAATTCTGTGTCTTATCAGGTGGTCTAACTTGGTCAATGTTGTATATGAATATGAGCAGAATCTGTATGCCACTATTCATGGATGGGTTATGAATCACTGAAAGAGAGGCATTATAATTTCCAATTATTATTATGTATGCATGTGTTTCTCCCTTTAATTTCATTAATTCTTGCATTTTTATTATGAGGATATACATTTAGGATTGAAATTTATTCTTCGTGAATTGACTTTTATTGTTAAAAAAAATCCTTCTTTATCTCTAGTGCTTCTCTTCCTTTCGGTCTATTGTGTTTGATGTTAAAATTGCCACAATCTTCTCATGGTTAGTATTTAGATTATATATTATTTTGTATCTATTTGTTTTTAAACTGCCTGGTTGAGCAGGGTGGCTAACGCCCGTACTTTCAGCACTTTGGGAGGCTGAAATAGGAGGAGGATAGCTTGAGGCCAGGAGTTCAAGGCTAACGTGAGCTATAATCACACCACTGGACTCTGAGCTCCAGCCTGGGTGACAGAATGGGACACTGTCTCAAGATAAAAAACAAAACACAAAAACGAAAGAGTCTATTTATTTATTTATTAAGATGGAGTCTTGCTCTGTCACCCAGGCTGGAGTGCAGTGGTGCAATCTCGGCTCACTGCAACCTCCGCCTCGCGGATTCAAGCCATTCTCCTGCCTCAGCCTCCCAAGTAGCTGGGGTTACAGGTATGTGCCACCACACCTGGCTAATTTTTGTATTTTTAGTAAAGACAGAGTTCGAGACCACGCTGGTCTTGAATTCCTGACCACGTGATCCACCCACCTCGGCCTCCAAAAGTGCTAGGATTACAGGCCTGAGCCACCACACTTGGTCAAAAGTGTCTTATTTTTAAAGACTTTTTTTTTTTTTTTTTTGCGTGTGTGTGTGTGTGTGTGTGTAAATTGGATGTATTTGGATTATGTTTTGCAAGGTTAATTGCAATCTGATTCGTATAATTGTTGTTTTCAGATCATTTATATTTAATCCAATTTTGGCAATATGTAAGTTCACATATTTTTGTTTGTTTTAAGTTTGTCACATCTGTTTTTTTCTTCCTCCATATTTCCATTTCTGCCTCCTTTAGATGGATTGAGTATATTTTTAGTTCCCTATTTTCCATCCTTATATTATTATTTTAGTTATGCCTTTTTGTGTGTTTATGTGTATTTGTGTGTATATTTTAGTAGTTGTTACAGATATATCAGTATGGGTATTTTATGTATAGCATTGACATATTCTATTATTTCTTGAAGAATTAGGAATTTTAAAATAGTAAATTTTTAACTACTATTCCAATATTTTTTGCTTTTATTGTCAAATATTTTCTTGATAAACCCTTATACTCCACAATACATTATTTCCATTTTGTATTTAAGTAGTCACTAGTCTTTTAAATAAATATATAAGCTATACACACATGAATATGTATATATGTGTGTGCATCTGTGTATTTGTAGTATGTGTGTGTATTAAAAAAATTTTTAAAGGCCAAATTTACTTACATTTGTACCCCTTCAAGTGTTTCTCATCCCTTTGCTCCCAAATGGGGTTTTCTTAATTTTCTGAAGCCTAAAAGTTTTATTTTAGCGTTTTTCATTTTAAAGGTCCGCTGGAGACAAATTCTTTCAGACTTTTAAAATGTCTTCATTTCACTATTTTTTTTTTTTTTTTTTTTTTTTGCGGGGGGGAACTATTTTGCTGACTATGAAAGAATTGTCTTTCTATCAAGCATTTTAAATATATTATTCCATTTTATTCTAGTCTTTATTCTTTCTAATGTGAGATCAACCACCACCACCCCCCTTTTTTTTCTGACTGATTTCAAGACCTTTTCTTCACTGTCAGCTTTCACCAATCTATGATTTTTTCTAGATACCGCTTTCTCCTTCTGCTTTCTGCTGGATAATTGCCAAGTTTTTACAACTGTGATTTGATGTCTTCCATCAGTTTTGGGAAATTATTGGGAATTATATCTTCAAATAATTCATTTTGGCTTTATTCTCTTTCTCTTCTCCTCAGATATCAAATATGCATATATCATATGTTAGGCCATTTGCTGTTGTTCCACAAATCTCAATCTTTTTGTTTGCTGGTTTGTTTTGTTTTACTCTTTATTGTATCAATATTTTCTATTGATCTGTCTTTATGTTCATTAATTTGTTCCTTCACTGGATCTGCTTGTTAATAAACCTATCACAAGAAATCTCCATTTGTATTTTAATTCGAGCACCAAGGTTTATCTCTTTTGAAACTTGCCATCTTTCTAATGTGATTTCTGGTCAGTCCATGTGCCATGTTGTACATTTTTTATTAGATCCCTTAACCTTTTCAATAGCTGCTGCAGCTCTTATTTCAGTAATAATAATTGCAATATCTAAGCCGCATCTTGTTTTATTAACTAATTTGATCTGGAAAATGAGTCTCACTGTTTTGCTTCTATATGTGTCTTACGATTTATAACTGAACATCAGACATTATGTATAAAGGAATATTGGAGAAAGAAAAAGTGATATTTTTTCCAGAAGAGGGTCACGTCCTTTTTGTTGTCAGGCCACTAATGTCAATGTAGTCTGTAGATGAGTTGGGTTTTCACTGTGTTGTTACTCTAGTTAGATGCAGTTAATTACAGGCTTCAAATAATTTAACTGTTAAACTAGAAACTGTCTTTTAACAATGTTTGAGAACTAAGTGTCTACAGGCTTACCCCTTTCTCCTGCCCCGCTTTTAACCTTTATAGATCCTATGTACTGGTGCCTCTGGAAGATTTCCCTCTGCTCTTATGACTATCCTGGTCACAACAAGTCAGTTCTTGAAGGTTATTCTCCTTTATTTTTCCACCACACCCTCACGTTTCAGCAACCTTTTGTAAATTGTGCCTTGAGCTGGAGCTGGGAGTGAGGTTTCTCTCAGCAGTGTGCCTCCAGTCCCAGCCACAGGCTGATTCTGCTTCATGCTCATTGTAAGATGCTGCATCTGTCTTCTCTGACGCCCTTCCTCAGGTTACATAGTTGCTGTCCCAAGCTCAGCGATAAGCCCAGAGGGTTTCTTTGTTTTTTGACAACTCTCTCACACTTTGGAGTTTTCTTGCCCTCCCCTGGCTATGAGAGGTCACTATTTCATGACATTCTTGACGGCCCAAAGGGCTTCTCTCAGTTCCCCTACCCCGATCTTGTGAGCACTCAGGAAAAGGCTTAGAAAGAATTGATGGGTGGGTATTGACTCTCTTTGTGTCTGGGTTCCTAGGTATTATTAACCATTATGCCAACTCACACTTGGCCTTTAAAAATTTCGAAAATGTTCTATCTTCCTTCCTTTGGCTATAGCAGCTTTCTTTTCTCTTGCTATTGTGCCCTGGACAAAAGCAGCCGGAGGGCTCTTTTCTTCCATGGGTACCTCATCACTTTGGAATATTTCGTTCTCTGATAGGCTTAAAAGCATGATTTTTGTAGGTAATATGACTTTTCTTATTCTTAAGCCAGAGCAAAGTTGTCTTGCGACTTTCTATACTAGAAATGAAAGCGGTGGAAGTCCTGGTCCATGATCTCAGAATGCACTCTGACAAACTGACCTCATTACCTAGTTATTTCTCATTATTTCCAATTCTTTGTGTATTTAAAAATAGTCTAAGAGCTACCAGCAGCTTAAGCTAGCCAATGGCAGAATACACATTATGACATTCATTTGTAACCTTTCCAAACTAGAACAGTTACACAGTCATATTCTCCATGTATCATAGCCTTTTAATACTTAGCTTAGATTAAACTCAGTAATTTAACTATTGTTGGAAACAATCTCTTTCTGGCTTAATTTATTTCCTGGATTCATATTTGCATCATGCTGTGTTGAAGTAATATGTATATGTGATTCTTCCTTGCATCAGATTATAAACCCATTAAAATTAAGGATTATTTTATTCACCTCTCTATACTGATCGCATATCATGGGAACTGGCATCGATGATTAAATATAATTGTAATATACTCTAGTTTACTCTAGTTGGCAAATGTTGATACACTTGTACATCATTATGTCCAATATTTTTTCTGATATATATAGATATATAAATTTTTTAAAGATATTTTTACATGGACTGGAAAATTCACTATTCAGAGGAACCATATTGAGAAGGACTTTACTGCTTGACGAATCTATTTATACAATGAAAATACATTCCATTAATAAACACAATTTGTATTCAAACTTTACACACAAAGACTTTTTTTTTTTTTTTTTTTTGAGATGGAGTCTTGCTATGTCACCCAGGCTGGAATGCAGTGGCAGGATCTCGGCTCACTGCAACCTCTGCCTGCTTGGTTCAAGCAATTCTCCTGCCTCAGCCTCCCAAGTAGCTGAGATTACAGGCTTGCGCCACCACACCCTGCTAATTTTTGTATTTTTAGTTGAGATGGTGTTTCATAATGTAGGCCAGGATGGTCTCTATCCCCGGGCGTCTTGATCTGCCTGCCTCAACCTCCCAAAGTGTTGGAGTTACAGGTGTGAGCCACTGTGCCAGGCCAAGATTTTTTTAAAAACAATTATTTATATACATAATAGCATTTTACGAAATCATTTAAATCTGTTTTGTTTTTAGTTTTTTGTTTACAGAAATAAATTACATGCAATTTTAAATACCCTAATATTAAAAAAAAGCAAAGCTGTAGCTGTGGTTACTAGCTGAAAGTGTCAGACTTTTTTCTCTTAAACTCTCAAGATCTCTACAGCCTGTCTCTTTTTGTCTCTGTCTTTCTTTCTCTCTCTATATATACACATACATATTTATATACATATACACACACGTATACACACACACACACACACACACATATATTCTTCCCAAAGGCAGACTGCTTTCAAATATATTAAAAGTCAGATTAAAGAAGGAGAAGGAAAATACTTTTCTCTGAAAGAGAGATAGTAAGTACTTACCAGGAACAATAGAGAATTGAATTGAATTGAAAAAAAAAATGTCATCTTCTGTTGCTACAAAATGTTTTGCTGAAAAGAGAGGAGCTCATCATAATTTGCATTTGTATTACTCTGTGTGAAGGCTGTTGTGGTTTTGGATTGCAGGAGAGGTCCAGGTGAGACTGGAGGAAACCCATTCAGTGTATTTTCATCCCAGGAAGCATCTTTATATCTTTCTCCTCCTAAATATCAGAACAGCACTAAGAAAAACTTCTAAATGGCTCCATGAGAGAAAAGGGGACTACAAAAGCCCACCCACTGCAGCCTCCATGAGCTGCAGCCTCTGCGGAATGGTGCTGAAATTCATTTCAATAATATTACATGCTTAAAAAATCAAAAAGTAGTGATTCCAGTAAGAACATCCTTTGCTTTCTTCCCAACATAAATTACAGAGAAACCACCCTTACCTCTCTGTTATCCCTGAACCCAAATGTATAATCCAAATGTGTCCTATTTACCATATATCCAATTAACTATCTCTTGAGATGCATACAAAAAATAAATCCATGGAATCAAAGGAGACAAAAATCATCACTCTGTTCTATGTTCTGAGATTGTTTTTTAATTGGAAATGTCAGAGGCGCGTGAACCAGAGCAACTCCATCTTAAATAGGAGCTGGGTAAAATGAGGCTGAGACCTACTGGGCTGCATTTCCAGACGGTTAAGGCATTCTAAGTCACAGGATGAGATAGGCGGTCAGCACAAAATACAGGTGATAAAGACCTGGCTGATAGAACCGGTTGCGGTAAAGAAGTCAGCTAAAACCTTCCAAAACCAAGATGGCCACGAGAGTGACCTCTGGTCGTCCTCACTGCTACACTCCCATCAGTGCCTGACAGTTTACAAGTGCCATGGCAATGTCAGGAAGTTACCCTATATGGTCTAAAAAGGGGAGGCATGAATAATACACCCCTTGTTTAGCGTATCATCAAGCCCTTGAGGCTATTCTGTCTATGGAGTAGCCTTTCTTTTATTCTTTTACTTTCTAATAAACTTGTTTTCACTTTGCAGTATGGACTAGCCCTGAATTCTTTCTTGAGCGAGATTCAAGAATCCTCCCTTGTGGTCTGGATCGGGAACCTTTTCCTGTAACTGAAATACATGGCTACCTCTTTTATCCCACCAGTGTACTCTGTTTTGATATTTACTCAGCCCTTAGCATACTTTATTGAAATGATTTGTTTATATATGCTTCTTTTGCTCACCTTTGAGCTTCTTCATTTCTAGAATGGTGTCTTGTTCTTGTTTGAGTGTATGCCACGTGTATCAGGCAACGTGTGGGTACTGGAGAAAGAGTTATGGCTTTGGATTGCAGGAGAGGTCCAGGTGAGACTGCAGGAAACCCATTCAGTCTATTTTCATCCCAGGAAGCATCTTTATATCTTTCTCCTCCTACATATCAGAAAAGAACTAAGAAAAACTTCCAAATGGTGAAAGGAACCTGGCCTCAAGGAATTTAATCCTGGGGAGATAACAGGATATAATTATGTCATTTGCCAAATAATCCTGAGCATTTCTATATGTTGATTGAATTATCTAAAAAATATCTTTGAGTCGATTGATTTTTCCCTTTTAAATTTCTATGAAGGATTGATTTGCAAATATTGAGGGAAAAAAACCTTAACATAATAGGCACAGAGCATATATAAATTTTAAACTCTTTACTAGAGCTTTCAAATCTGACCTACTTTTATGCAGGTTTAATTTATAGGTGCCATAGAATTTTTTTTAATTTGTAAATGTGATTCCAACAACATTATACTTATTTTATTTCAAACATATATATATATGTGTGTATATATATATATATATATACACACACACACATTTGGTATCAGAATTTACTTCAAATCTCATTTCTCAAATCTTTAAAGTATTTTCAGATAGTCTCCCAAAATGTCTTTTTAACGGTGGGTATAACAAGTAATATGGGAAGTATTGCCATGATTTTATGTCACCTCAGAAATGCTTTCTATCAGCTCTCAATTCTGAATAACACAAAATATTAGTTTTTTTCACAGGAAGAGGTATAGGCATGTCACTGACATAGGGGAGCATAGTTTTGTGCAGAAGTTCTAAGACTTGTGGACAAACTTTTCAACTTTTTTTGAAGCATCTACATTTCTTAAATTATTTGGCATTAATTAATTTGTATAAAAAACAAAACATGAACTTTCCTGTTATCTTAAATGCAAAGGGTATAGGCTTTATTTTAGATAAATGATATATACATACATGAGTTATATATAAGTTAACTATTACAGAAATACTAAATTTGGTGGGGGGAAATCTAAATATTAAAAGAGTCATTTTCAATGCCATTATCTAATTATATGTATTTAAGGCACTTTGGAGATTAGAGAATGAGTCCCAGATCTAGCAATATATTACTTAAGAGTATTCATGTGTCACTTATGACACATTTAAAACAGAACTATTGCTTTACCTGAGTACCTCAACCCATCCGATGTGCGACATTTAGTTACTTAATTTCCGCCTGTTTTTGGATATTCCTTTGCTTTCCCTTATTAGCCAAATTTAATATGATGTTGCTTATAAGGCCATCATGTCAAGACCTATTACTCTGGCATTGCAATCAATTTATTATATGAGTACTTATTCTCATCTACACTGAAATTTGTTTTTAAAACAACTTTTCAAATAATATAAGGTTGAAAATATTAACTCTCTGTGTCCAGCCATTCCACAGACATAAGGCAACAGCATGGATGAACATGGAGGATATTATGCTGGTTGGAATCAGCCAGTGATAGATAGGCCAACCACTGTAAAATGACACTTATATGAGGTATATAAAATATAGAAG
Source organism: Theropithecus gelada (assembly GCF_003255815.1). NCBI lineage: Eukaryota > Metazoa > Chordata > Mammalia > Primates > Cercopithecidae > Theropithecus > Theropithecus gelada. Next base: position 69,872,669 of record NC_037680.1, on the reverse strand, counting down.
CAGAAAGTAGAACGGTGGTTGCCAGGTGCTGGAGAGAGGGAAAACAGGGAGTTGTTGTTTATTGGATATAAAATTTCAGTTCTACAAGATGAAAAAGTTCTAGAGATCTGTTGTACAACCAAGTGCCTTTAGTTAATAATATGTTACTATTTATTTACAAATTTGTTAGGACGGTAGAACTCATGTTAAGTGTTCTTTCCACCAAAAAACAAACAAAACAAAATCACATGCATGCACACACATCCAAAAATAAAACAAAAACATACATAGAGACAGGAAACTTTGAAAGTAATGGAAATGTTTATTACTTAATAGTAATGATGGTATCACCATCAAATGCATACGTCCAAACTCATAAAATTATATACACTAAAAGTATATAGTTTTTATGATATATCAATTATACCACAATAAAGCTGTTGAAAATCACTTGCATATTTGAGATCTCTTTAATAATTTGCTAGAGATGGCACAGATCAATAGTATATCCTATTGACTTATTTAAGATGTTTTTACTACAACATATATCTTTAAAGCTAGCAGATACCATAGATACACTGCAGCCTATAAATGTAGGAGACCACCAGTTAGATACTGCACACAAATAAAATCAACTAAAATGTGTATGAATGTTTTAAAAGTGATTTAAAATATATACATGACTAGCTTTTCATGATTTTGAAGCAACTGACATTGGTTGCTTTAGACAATGCTTGTAACACTTGGTATCTTTATAATCTTTCTTAAAAAAATTTTTTTGGAAACATTGTAGAATGTAAACTGTTACTTATTATGCAGTATGTAATTTAAGTTTTAATTATTATAATGTTTTAAGATTATTTAACAATTATCTAATATAAACCTTAACTATAAATAAAATAAATAAAGAGAAAATAAAATAAATAAAGAGAAAAAATCTGCTTTACCAAGTGATTCCAAGTAACAAATTATCAATCTAACACAAAATAATTCAACTTATCTTCATGGAATGGAGTTTGAGCACTTAAAAAATCAATCTAACATGTATAAGTAAATTTTATTAATTCTATTGGTATTTTATCACCTACTTTTGTTATAATTAGATTACTTATTAGATAATCTAATGGAAGAAGCTAATAAATCAGTAGGAATATCATCTAACTGGTTGGCACATATGTAAAAATGAAGTTTCAAAAACTGTAAAAATGATAAAGCATGAATTTGGAGTCAATAGTGTTAGAATTCTGATTTCTAGAAAAGATTTGTGGAGAAAGTAAAACTAACATATAATGTTCCAAGCACAGTACTTAGTAAAATGTATACTAAATAAATTATAAACATTTCCATATTACTAATGATAACAAAAAATACTATATTCAGAAGCATCTTAAAACTCAGTCTCTGTGGGTTGCAATAAATTTCCAACAAAGTATTATTCTAAATAATATAAATAAATTTAAATCTCAGAATCAAAATTACTAACTCACCAGAGCCCAAGAAACTGAAAAGCATGAGTCAACATAATTACTTGTTAATCACATAATTACATATTGGAGAAATAATCAATTTATTAAGTTAAATTAAAGAAAAATACATAATTAATTTTTTTTAAAAAATGCAAGTTTGACTCTAGAGTTTTGTTTCTAATTATTTAAAAAAGTGATTTTTAAAAGTATGTCTTCTTATAACCTATCTGTTCATTGTTGTAGCACAGATTCCTGAACACAACCTCACATCTATTAAATCAGAATTTCTAAATGGTGGGCCCTTGGAATATAAATGTTTTACTAGCTTTCAAGAAGAATCTTAGATGTACTAAAATTAGAAATCATTAGCTCTATTTTTCTGTCCATACATACATTTTTATAAATATGTAATATTCAGATATAATAAAATAATATATTTCATTTTGTTTTATTTATTTAACTCTATCCCAGCTAATAATAATAATAATAATACTAATAATAATTGACAGCGAGCAAATAAAGAAAAACATCTGCCAAATACACAACAGTCAAGAACTTACATGCATATGAATGTTTATTTCAGGATCCCAGACACTTGCTTGTGTACTGTGCTTCATTGACTGGGGTGTTAGATAACGTAAACCCAAAAGTCTGTATATACGCATGGGAACAGTATATATTTCTGTTCTTAAATTTATTTATTTACCTTTCTACTGGGTTTGATTACAAGTTCCAGCTTCTAATGTTGTTTTGTGTTCTTACTTGCTTATTACTTTGTTCATTCTCCTTCCTATCCTCAAGATACATGGAGATTTGATTTTATATTTTCTTATATTTATTAATATTATGTAGAGCAAATTAATTCCATTTATGCTTCCCACTACTTGAGTTCTATCTTTGATTATTAAGTCCTGATTTAACTTGTACAGCTATGCAAAACAACCAAACACACACAAAAATAAGGGCAAGACACAGACTTTCCCCATATACCAAAAAGAAGGAATTGGCAGTAATTTACCTTGACTTTGAGTGACTTTAAGATTTTAGTTATTCTTTTACTTCTCCAGTTTCAATACGAAAAGCACTATGGGGATATTTAGTTGTCCACTTATAGACTTATGCCACTTTTCTGGAAAGCAGAACTAGCTGTAGTCCAATCTGGCTTTAATTTTTTTGTAAACCACTGTCTACACACACACACACACACACACACACACACACACAGAGAGAGAGAGAGAGAGAGAGAGAGAGAGAGAGATCTGAATTGAGTGAAAGTTGAGAAAATTCAATGTAATCTAATGAACAAACCATAGGATATTTGCAATTACACCATTTTCTTTTATTTTCTGAATTTCATGTTCCTCAATGGACAGATGTAACAATATCTGCCTTATATAATAAGTACTTAGCAGAATTTCTGGAATATGTCAAGCATTAAATGTAATATAGCTAGTTTATTTCAAAATTTTAGAACTAAAAGGGATCTTAAACCTCATCAGACATAAACTTGTCATTTTATATATAAAGACACGGGCCAAGAGAGGTGCATTTGTTTGATAAAGAACATTTAAAAATAAATGAAGGGGAAGAGTGTTCAGGATAGACCATAGTGCACTGTGCGAATGCAATCAACTGGGATGGCTATATTGTGATACGGCACCATTGCAAATATCACTTCTAAGTGAATGTATGGCTGAAATTGATCCATCTTAACAACTACTGACATCTAAATTAATTTGACCACTTTGTCTTTGAAACTAAAATAATCTGTTTCTAGTGAGAGAATTCAGTTTTGGTGGTTTGAAAAGGAAGAGTTAGCTACAGTTTAATAGAGAGACACTTCAGGAAAAGGCAGCCTTCAATCAAATTCTGCAGAGTTGAGGGAATAATAGCAGAATAGTCATATATAGCCAAAGACAAAATATTTTGCTTTCCTAAACAGTCTTACATATGTTTGATACTCAGGATGTAATTTTGACTTAAAAATGTTATCATCATACAATAAATTGATTGTTGTCTGTTCAGCAAAATTTTAGTCAATCGAAAGCATTCTTTAACTCTTCTACTTGTTTTGTCCTTCTGGAATCACCAAGAATTTTTTTTAGGCACCTGCTGTGTATCTGACAATTGAAGGTACTTACAATTTAAACAGGAGGCATCTAAGAAACAATTGAAAATCAATACAAGAAACTAAAGGAGAAGACAAGGTAACATGAAATCAGATGGTAGATTGATTGGTGCAATTGCAAGATCTATAGGCCTCCAAGAAAGGAAGATCACAGTAACTGAGGATTTCAGAAACTGCTATGGAGAGGAAGAAATAAAGTTCCTTGTAAAAGGAAGTGCAGGATTTAAGTTGATTTATGTGAGGGGGTATAGCTTTTCAAGAAAAGATACTATAAAGTAAATACAGAAAAATAAACAGAAATAAATGTGTTACTTCTTTAGGAATTGTTTTTAAGTGTGCTTGTATCCAATTCCTTTTCCTGCTCTTTACTTATTTATTAATTAAATACTATTTTTCACTAGGTCTTTATTTTTTCTCTTTTATTGGGGGAGTGTTGGTAAGCATATGGATGATTGTATAAAACATGTTATAGTTATTCTATCACAGTTAAACAAATAAATGTGCAAATTATTTTAAAATAAAGTTATTCCTACACACACACACACACACACACACACACACAACTATCTAAAAAAATCCCGAATAAAAAATTGCAAGATAACTAAAGAAGTTAAAATAACTAGCTATTTCATCCAGGATTAAGGCTTTTTTTAAGGATGGTGTTTTCTTACATTATAGACATACATGCACCTAGATACATATATAATAGAGAATGAAGGAGGGAATGGAGGGAAATGCACAGATTCGAAGAGAGGGAAGATAACTCAGTGTAGAGATCCTGTTGTTTGGATATTTTGACCATATTTTAAAAAAATAACATTTGTTTTTTATTTTAATGCAATACACGTTTATTTTTGAATTTTGTAACCTACAGGTAATTAAAGAAAATAATCTCTGCCAACATGCTGAAACCAACATGGTGAAATTAGCTGGGAGTGGTGGCAGGTGCCTATAATTCCAGCTACTTGGGAAGCTGAGGCAGGAGAATCGCTTGAACCTGGGAGGTGGAGGTTTCAGTGAGCTGAGATAGTGCCATTGCATTCTAGTCTGAGCGACAAGAATGAAACTCCGTCTCAAAACAAAACCAAAAACAAAAATAATCTCTGTCCCTCTATTCAAGAACAACCGTTACAAATGCTACACTATTACTTGTTTCAGTTTTTGTATAATTATGTGTGTTTTACTCATTAAGATTAATTGGAATCTTACTGCATATGTAATTATGTATATTATTTTCATGTATTCACATATAAGACTGCTTTACTTTGTTATAAAATCTTGAAAAGCATAACTTGAAATATCCCATTTGACTGCTATCTCATCATCTATTATCGTTACCGTCTTCATCATTCTAATGATTTCAATATGAGACAGGAAAAATATATAATGTATCAGAAATGATCTGATAAAACCTATCTTACCCCTCTAAAGCATACACATATGCATATTTGTGCTGAATTTTAGAATAATAGCATGTCCTTACTGCCTCCCTCATCAAAACCAGGAATGCTAGTTAGTGATCTTAATTTTTGTTCTTTACGTTATTATGAAATATACAATATTCTCTTGAAACATATTGTGATGCCAAAACGTGAAGAATTGCTCAAAAAAACAAAGCCAAAACAAAACAAAGAAACAAGCACACAAACACAAGCATAAGATTAAGTCAAAGGGACACTGGAACCAATGGTGAAATAGTTTCCAATGGCCTAAGATGGAAATATTTGAGCAAGACAATACATAATATAGTACTGAATAATAACCAATAGTTTAAAATAAATATTTGTGAGTCCACATTGATATAAATGAATGTTTATAGAAATAAGTTAATGCTGGAAAAGAGACAAATGCTCCAACAAAGTTATATTCAAAATAATTTATGTAGATAATCTGCTCTCAGTGGGGGCCACATAACTCTCCCCCTTTAAGTATGGACTACTTATAGTGACTTACTTCTAATGAGCACAGTATGGAAAGAAGAAAACAAGAGTGACTTTTCAGTGGACAAAACTGACAAACATTACCTCTGCCAGTGATCCAGGTTAGCACCAACGGTTATGTCATGGAAATAGTATGTATCCTTGCAATGATCAAACATATTTTCATGAAACTGCTTAACCAAAGCAAGCAAAGAAACAAACCCAAAATACTCAATATTCTTTAAAAGACAAGACTCAGAGACTTAAAATATAACAATTAAAGTCACCAGCATCTTTTAAAATACAACTCCTCATATGAAAAGACATGAAAATCCCATTCCTCTCAGGAGAAAAATCAATCAATAGAAATAGAACCAAAAAATGAGAGATGATGAACTTAGCAGACAAGGACTTCAAAAGATATGTTATAAATATGTTCAAGAATTTAAATGAAAACATGTGGATGATATAAAAGGGGAAATCAACAAAATATATAGAGATGAAAAATACCATATTTAAAGTGAAACTATGATTGGATCAATTTAATAGCTTTTGGGGAAATGTAGAATAAAAGATTAGTAAAACGATTGTAGCAATAGAAATTACCCAAAATAAACTACAGAGTTTGTTTCCATTATGATAGAATAATTGTTATTATATTTGCCCTTTTTGCCTAAACAACTATTAAAATGAGACAAAAGTCAATACAGAATGATAATCCCTGAGAAAAGAGTGAGTCCTACAATAGCACTGCACTGCTTTCCTGGAGGTGCTTTTGAACGATGACAGAGAGAGTGGAACCCAAGTACAGTAAAGGAATATCAGGGATATGGAGATGAATACTAGACGTTTAGCTGATAAAACATGTAAAACATATTATTAGAAAGAAGGGACCTAGGTCAACAAAGATTTCGCCTGTCCCCTGTATGGAGTTAATATGCTGTGTTTCCTTTTGCTTATTTACAGTGAATGATGGTAAATATAATTCCTTCAACTAAAAGTAACACATGAATTTCAATGCTAAACTCTTAATCAAAAATGGAAGAACTTATTCTTTTTGCCAGGAATGTAAATTATTTCTCTTATAAAATATTTTTGAATTAGATATTCAAATAAAATGTTAAACAACAGTACATATGCTACACCAGTGCTTCAAATTCTTGTACATTATAATTTTATAGAATTTAACAAAGTCTAACTTACCAAAATAAAAACGATACTAATTCATTATCTCCTTTAATTTTTTTTTTCTCTCTCTTTCTCTCTTTTTTATAATTGACAGGGTTAGGCTCTGTTGTGCAGGTCGGAGCGCAGTGGTGTGACCATAGCTCACTGCAACCTCGAACTCCTGAGTTCAAGTGATCCTCCTGCCTTGGCCTCTCAAAGTATTGGGATTACAGATGTGAGCCACTGCACCTGGTTAATTTGCCATTTATATCTAACAATTTTTAACTCACCATTTATTGTTTATTATTTATTCTTTAATCTGTCAAGACATACAGAAAGTACACAATACATATTAATAAAATGGTATTAAATATATGAAAGAATTGCATTAGCAATATAGTTCTGAGTAAAAGTGCAATACTTTAAATATCTCAGAAGATATGCCATAATTATCTTATATATCTTCTACACATAAATCTACTCCTAGTTTTTCATTTCATACATACTTGTTATCACAAAATTGGCATAAATATGCAATTGATATTGGCTAAAACTATACAGAGTAATGTTCATTAATAGAAGAATAAAATGTTAACATATTTTTACTGATGGTAAAAAGTGAAGTAAAGTGAACTGAGGAATTTTATGCTTTCTGGAAAGAACACAAAATAAAATCAAATAATGAATGAGTGAACATGATAAAAAGCAATTCTTTGTAAAATTGACACAAAAATAAGCATTCTAGACAAATTCAGAGCTAAAAGTGTGGGCATAGGACCTTTTGACCTGGTAGATACAATAGCAACAAATATTAAATTGGTAACGGCAAAGCATATAGTCAATAATATTTCAGTGATCAAATAATGAATGATGAGTAAAATCATTGTTGAACATTTTATTCAAAATTTTCTTATCTTAATGAAAACAGTGTAATGTCAGTAAATCAGGACAATTTCAATAAAAGAAAAATATTAATGTGCTATAAAAATACCAAAAATAATTTAGTTCTATGAGGATTTTAGTAAAATACATGCAACTTAATCTTCCCACAAACAAGGTTTCAAGTAATTTTAATAAAAATGATAAAAAATAAAACATAAAAGGATAATAGAAATGTATACAGAGGGAGTCAGTCAGAGGCATAACAAATTAATCAAATATTATCAGTGCTTAGAGTACATGCCAATATTAAGTCTGTTATTATCATTATATAAATTATATAATCTTTGTTTCTAATTATGAAACAACTGAATGAGGAAAACATCTTCCATATTTCAAATAGTTTTAATAAAATGATGCAGAAGCTGTTATAATTGACAATATTAACATTTATGTGATGATGCCAATAGTGTTTAAAATTCTGTAGGTTCAGTATTATAGAAATTAACTATCACATAATTTTATATCAAATTTTGGATAGTTGGGCTTTTTTGTTGTTTAGAGCCAGAGTAGAAGACATTTTAATATTAGTCCCCTCCTATTTTCCATGTTTACATACAATTTTTACGTATTTATGTACATATGCACTGGGACAAAATATCAAAATACATAATTATAATGTTATTTATTCATAGCCAAATGTGTTACAATTATGTCAACATGTAAATTTCTCAAGAAATCTGTGGTTCACTAAGAATACTAGAATGACTTCAACATTTTAGTAGAGCAGATATTTATTTTTATTATTGTGAACTAGGAAAGTAAATCCTTCTATGTTTTGAATCTATATCTGCCTCAAGCATCTGTCCCATTTTTCTGTTCCTATTTCCAAACTCCCAAACTTCGCAAACATCAAAACTTGAACTTCAAATTAAATGTTGTTCATTTGAAATCCAAGCCAATTAGGTACTTACTTGCTGACATTCCATGAAAGTAACTGTTAAAAATGTCAACAGTGATCTCCATGTCATTAAACTCAATATTCAATTCCCACTATTCATCTTACCTAACTTGTTAATATTTGGCAAAGGATCTTCTGCTTGCAACTCTCCACTGGCTTTTATTCCTTCTCAATCTGCTTTGGTGGTTTCTCAGTTCATTAAATGGTAAATGTTGGCGTAGCCAATGACAGTTACTCCTATCAATTTTTACACAGTTACACTCATTCCACAGATGGTGTTGTTCACTGACAACTGTAAATATCAGCAATTCCCTAATGATTCAAAATAATTATACTTGGCCTAACTATACCTCTGAACTCCAGACTTTTATGACCAAATTTGCCAACTTGTCATTTTTTCTTAGATGTGTACTAAATATCTCAAAATTATATAACATAGATTCAAACTCCTGATTCCCACCAACACCAGATTTCTCATGTCCCGTCTGTGTCTGTTTTTAGGCTGCCATGACAAATGACCACAAACTTGGTGGCTTAATACAACAGAAATTTATTCTCTCAGTTCAACACCTGAAATAAGGTGTTGTCAAAATTGGTTTATTCCAGAGGTGATGAAAATGAATCCACTTCATGTCTTTCTCCCAACTTCTGTTGGTTTCCAGTAATCTTTGGTGCCCCTTGGGTGTTTATTGTCTTTCTTTCCCAATAAAATGCAAACTTCTTGAGGTTAAGGACTATTTTACTCTTAGGTCCATGTATATTACATAATAGGTACTCAGATAATATTTCATGAATTGATGGATTAATCCATCTGAAGTTCTGTCCTTACATGATCAAACTCCACTTGCAAATAACAAGTTTGTCAGAAAGCCAGGAAGTTTCTGCTGGCATCGGCTTCTGTACCATGCTTCTTTGACAGTGATTAGATTCCTGAAATAAACATTGACTTAGAAATATTCTTAGTGTCAGAAAATGAAAAAAAAAAAACAAAAAGATAATTTTTAACTAGTGCAAAAGGATAACATATTTTTCACAGAGTAAAAAATAAATTAGTGTTTAAAATAGAATTTTTAGCATTCTCTTTGATATTGCTTTGTCATTTGTAATGGACAACTTAAACTCTTTAATATATATATTATGGTTTATCCATAACATGTTAATGAAATGCAAGAATGTTATGACTGCAATAAGTGGAAAAATAGTAAAGTTCCATTTACAGAACAAAAGGTGTTTGATGTGATGTCAAAGGCTCTTTAAATATATAATTCATCCCATCTGTTAGTCTCACCACATAGCCAGCTGTGAGGTTTATAAGTTAAAAAAAAAAAAGAGGAAAGAACGAAAGCTTGGCAATTCCTAGCTCTGTTTTGATTAGCATAAACTTCTGCTTTCTTGTCAGGAAATCCCTCTCTGTAGATTAAAAATATCTTGCAAGTTGCCATTTCCTTTTCTCTTCTGATGTTTTATGATTAAGCAATGAAAAAAATATAAGCAAGATACCACATTTTGGCTGAACAAAATTTTCTATGCAATGTCCAATAGTGCACATTGCCACAGTTTATTAGATGGTGGCACACCTTAAATATAGATGTCATCAATTCCAAATTTCAAACTGTGTTGAAAAGTGAAATTCCAAGGGAGAACATATACAGGAGATTTGTGCCAGAACTACTTCCCAACAGCAACATCAAAAAGAAATGAAAAAATAATTTTTCTAATTGGAAATATGTGGGGAATATAAGGTAGGAAGAATTTAATTAATAGATTTGGAGTAAGGCCAGAACTGCAGGGTTAATACCTTTGGTTTTTCAAGGAGTGCCGTGGGATCTTGAATGTCTATGGTGGTCAGTAGAACTGGCAAGTTTTACTCTAGATTAATCATAAAGCAGCTTTAAAAATTTATTTGGGAGGCCGGGCGCGGTGGCTCAAGCCTGTAATCCCAGCACTTTGGGAGGCCGAGACGGGCGGATCACGAGGTCAGGAGTTCGAGACCATCCTGGCTAACACGGTGAAACCCCGTCTCTACTAAAAAATACGAAAAACTAGCCGGGCGAGGTGGCAGGCGCCTGTAGTCCCGGCTACTCGGGAGGCTGAGGCAGGAGAATGGCGTAAAAACCCGGGAGGCGGAGCTTGCAGTGAGCTGAGATCCGGCCACTGCACTCCAGCCTGGGCGACACAGCGAGACTCAGTCTCAAAAAAAAAAAAAAAAAAAAATTTATTTGGGGATAAAGTTTTATGCAAAGTATGTCATATGTGATTTTCATGGGGTTTTTTTGGCAAATGATATACTTCAGCACAATATGACAATTTTGAGGGTCTTTCTTAGGAGAAATTATTGGCATCCAATAAAGCTATTTCAAAATATTAAATATGTTAACATTTACAAAGCACAGCACAATATGACAATTTTGAGGGTCTTTCTTAGGAGAAATTATCGGCATCCAATAAAGCTATTTCAAAATATTAAATATGTTAACATTTACAAAGCACAGCAAGTGAAATTTCTTAATGTATTTTTAAATAAGTACATTCATTTTAATACTTCTGATTCGTGTGTGTGTGTGTGTGCGCGCGCGCGCGTGTGTGTGTGTATGCTTTCCCCTTCATTTTTTTAAACTTTTATTTTCAGTTCAGGGGTAAAAGTGCAGGTTTGTTACATAGGTAAACTTGTGTCATGGGGGGTTGTTGTACAGATTATTTCATCACCCAAGTATTAAGTCTAGTACCAATTAGTTATTTTTCCTGACCCTCCCCCTCCTCCCACCCTCCACTCTCCAATAGTCCCCAGTGTGTGTTATTCCCCACTATGTATCCATGTGTTTTTATCATTTAGCTCCCACTTCGTGAGAACACACGGTATTTGGTTTTCTGTTCCTTTGCTGGTTTGCTAAAGATAATGGTGTCCAGCTCCATCCATGTTCCTGAAAAGAACACGATATCCTTCTTTTTTATGGCTGCCTAGTATTCTACCATATATGTGTACTACATTTTCTTTTTCTAGTCTATCACTGATGGACATTGAGGTTGATTTCTGTATTTGCTTTTGTGAATAGTGCTGCAACGAACTTATGCACACGTGTCTATATAATACAACAATTTATATTCCTTTGGTTATATATCTAGTAATGGGATTGCTGTGTCAAATGTTATTTATGTTTTTAGCTCTTTGAGGAATTGCCACACTGTCTTCCACAATGGTTGAACTAATTTACACTCCCACTAATTCACAATCCAAGCTGATTCCTAACAAAGCTATGGCAAAATGTAGTTAACTACCAACTCTTCACCATGCATAGTAATATAATTCATTCATATTTAATATAAAGCTTGTAAAGTAATTGAACACCTATAGGAACCATAATAATTGGTGGCCTTGTAGCTCATGAAACATAGTCCATCTTGTTTCTAGAAGAAAAGTTGCTTGAGTTATAAGAATTCTGTGATCATCTGACAACTGCTGTGACAAACCCTTGCCTCAAAAAAACGGTGAAGTCTAGTTCCAGATGTAATTTCCCATAAAACAACAACAATGTTCAAAACACAAGAGGTAAAAACAAGCAACATTTTTTGTTTTCTTTTTGAGACAAGTTCTCTATTGCCCAGACTGGAGTGTAGTGGTGCCATCACAGCTCACTGCAGCCTCCACCTCCCAGGCTCAAGTGGTCCTCCGACTTCAACCTCCTGAGTAGCTGGGACTACAGGCATGCCACCATGCTGCTAATTTTTATTTTTAATTTTAATTTCTTTTTTTTTTTTTTTTTTTGTAGAGACGAGGTCTCATTATGTTACCAGGCTGATCTCAAACTCCTGGGCTCAAGCAATCCTCCCGCCTCTTCCTCCCAAAGTGCTGGGACTACAGGCATGTACCACTGCCTCTGGCACATAAAATTCTTAATTTTTGTAAACAAAAGCCATGTAAAATACAATAGCTTATATTTTAAAATGTGATTGAATTATTTTTTACATTGATCATAGTGCTTTGACAATAAGCTTAAGAATCTTGATGACTTATTTACCAACACTTTTAAGATAAAGACAGCATAGACTTATGTTAGTGTGTTCAGGCTGCCATAAGAAAAAACTACCAACTGGGGGACTTAAACAACCAAAATTCATTTTCTCACAGTTCTGAAGACTAGAAGCCCAAGATCAAGATGTCAGCAAGTTTGTTTCCTAATGAAGCTTCTGCTTGGCTTATTGATGGTTCCATTTTTTTTGCTGTGTCTTCACGTGGCTTTTCCTCTGTTCATCCTAAGTGTCTGTTCCTCCAAGGACACTAGCCTTATTTCACCCATATGACCTTATTTAACTTTACCTACCTTCCTAAAGTCCCTATCTTCAAAATACAGCCATGTTTCAGGACAGGACTTCCACATATGAATGTTGCATAATATTCCACCCTATGCTCCCCTAAAATGTCCATAACATTCTACGTTCTGCTCCCCTAAAATTTATGTTCTTCTCACATGCAAAATACATCGATCTCAACAACACAATATTCCTTCTAATGTACAAAATACATTCACTCCATCCCAACAGTCCGTAAATGTATTAACCAATGCTAGCAACGGTTCTGAGCCCAAAATTTCATCTAAAGATCATCTAAATCAGTTATAGGTGAGACTTGAGGTACAATTTTTCCTCAGGCAAAATTCCTCTTTAACTGTGAACTTATGAAACTACACAACTTGTGTGTTTCCAAAGAACAATGGTGGGACAGTCATAGCATTACATTTTCATTATAAAAAAGAAACGAGAAAGAGCTATGGGTGATGTGTCTGAAGCAGGTCCAAATCCAAGCAAGGCACATTCCATTAAATCTTAAACCATCAGAATACTCTTTAGGCTCAACGCTCTGCCTTCCAATTCTACTGGGGGGGCTCTTTGTGGTTGTCCTATCTCAGAGAAAAAGGGCAGGGTAGCCTGGCCTGCTGAAACCGAGGAGGGGCCTCTATCCTCTACAATTGAGGAAAAAGAGCTTTGCCCCCTGGGCCTTTGGTGGGAGTGGCAGCCCTGATAATTTCTGAATTGCATTCAGCCTTAGTCTTCCCTTTTCTTGATGAACAAAGCTTTGACAGCCAAATAGCTCTATTATAATTCTCCTACAGAAATCCAGAAGTGGGAAAGCCTGCCTTTATTTCAACACATTTCTGCTCCCATCGATGAAACTGACAGTGACTGTGCTTATATCATCTCATCACTCTTCCTGCCTCTGTTGAGATGACTGATTAACTCCATGGACAGCCACCTTAGGGAGTGGTTATCCAGCCACATCTTTGGAGTTTTCTTTAAAACACATGTTTCTTTTTTTTTTTTTTTTTGCAATATGGATAACTGAGAGTTTTCCAAATCTTTTAGTCCTGGTTTCCTTATGGTTAACAATTTATTTAATTTATTTTTCTTATCCTGTACTTTACTATAAGCAATAAAGAGAAATCAGGTCATATCTTTAACTCTTTGCTTAGAAATTTCCTTAGCTAAATATATAACTTCTTTGCTTTTAAGTTCTACTTTCCACGAAACATTAGAACATAGTTCAGCTGAGTTCTTTACCACTTTATAACACAGATCATCTTTCCTTCAGTTTCTCATACATAGCACATCTCTTATTTCCTTTTGAGATCTCATCAGAATCACCTTCAACATTCACATTTCTACCAATAATCACTTCAAGGGAATCGAACCTTATTTTAGAATGCACTTCAAAATTTTCCAATCTATACCCATCACCCACCCAAACCCAAAGCCACATTTTTAGGTGCTCATTACAGCAGCATCCCACTCCTAGTACCAAAATCTGTCTCAGTCTGCTTGGATTGCTATTATATAATACCACAGATTGAGTAGGGGAAACCACACCAATTTATTCTCTCTGAGGTCCAGAGGCTACAAGATCAAGGTACTAGCATGGTTAGGTTCTGGGGAGGTTTCTTCCTGGTAGACACACAACGGCCTTCTTGCTGTGTCCTCATGTGGGCATTCCTCTGTGTACAGGTGAAGAGAGAGAGCTCTGATATCACTTTCTTTTTTTATAAGGATACATGTCCTATTGGATTAGAATTCACCCATATGACTTCCTTTAACTTTAGTAACCTGCCTAAAGGCCCTGTCTCCAAATGCAGTCACTTGTGGGTTAATGCTTCACATATGAATTTTGGGAGGACACAATTTGGTCTACAACAACTTACATGTGCACATTATATATCTACCTAAATTGTTGCTCTTTGCAATAAAAATATGAACAATATTAGAATGTCTTTTTTGAAGGACAATCTAACATATTTGGGGAAATATTCAAAATGGTTTCATAAAAGAGTTTTCAGAATGAATAATGTTATTAGATTATTTTTACTTACAATAATTTATTTTATGGATTGTATTAATATTGTGCATGCACACACATATATCCCTTAATATATGATATCCAACTTCCCCCAAATTCTTCATATTACTATTTTGGTTACATCAAAATGGAATGATAAAAATGAATCAAGATGTGGCATATGGATCAGAAAAGCAAAATATGATTCACCATGAATAAAATTGTAGTTGTTAAAACTATTAATGTTATTTTATATCATTATTTATCATTTGTTTCTTATACCTGTCACAAACTTAATCACTTAAGTTGCCTGTAATTCTATCAATACAGCAACTAAACCATAAAGTGCACTTAAATGTTTAGTGTCAGATCAAATCTCCAATATTACACTTTGTCACCATATCTAACTACTAAAATATACATTATTTTGTTTCAATGTGCTGGCTTGACTGCTATTGTGAGTGCAATAAATAATATTTCCTGGCACTATAACAAAAAAAGATTATTGAAAAGAGATTGTTCTGTCTGATAAAGAGGTGTGAAATCTATGGGAAGGAGAGGTTTAGTTTGGAGACCATTTCTGCCACTGAATATTGCACCTACAAACAAAGGAAACATTTTTCAATTTTATTCTGAATAGACAAAGATTGCTCTCCTCATATTGGTTTGTTCAATTCATATGTATTCATTTAGATAAAAATATTTTGTATTATTTTATACAATTAGCAAATAGCCTATGTGCCCCAGTTTTTTCTACTTTATATAGCCTCACTCCAACTTACAGACTAACTACTACATGTTCTTGGTTTGAAATAAGAAAGCTAAGAATTAATTGATTATAAAAGTATAGATTAGGATCGTTACAAAAAGTTAATAAAAAAAAATTAGCAAAAGATTTTGTGGAATATGTGCCACTAAGGAAACATGCTATTTTTTTGTAAAAAATAAGACTGCATTTATCATGATTTATTTCACCATCACTAAGACACTATAGGAATTTCTAACCTCTTCTCTGTGTGCAATATAAATTATTACTCCTTTGTTTTATAATTTTATGATCATGATATTGTTTCAAAATATATTATGTTTTCATCAGGATGTTAAGCATTTCTTTAATATAATATTTGTATAAAGTTAGAAAATACTGAATTTTATACAGATTCTCCTTCTACTACAAGGATATACATATATATGTGTGCATGTATGTGTATGTGTATATGTGGAAATACATGTATATGTGTGTGATATATAACAATAGGTCAATTTTATAGTCAATTAATTATATAACAGTATATCGATTACTGTAAACATACACACATATATACACTTGTATATATACGCATATGGTCTATCATTTAGATTCTAGAGATATACTGCTATTCATCTAAAGTGATGGTATTCTAAACAGGGAAATTCATTCATATTTATTAGTTTGATATAATTCAATTAATTGGAAAGATTGCATATTTTGCTTTTTTTATCGATGTGATTTTTAAAATAAACTATATTTTGTTACTTACCTTGCTGACCATGCTAGAATAAGACATTCATAACTTGAACTTGCAACATAAACAGTTAGAAAGCTACATGAAACAATTGTTAGCAGATTTTGGACAAGAGAAAGAACCAGACTGTGATCCCTAATAAATGGAAACAAAAAAATGTGAGAGTTCATTCACTATGGCTTTATAGTTGAAGGCAATTTCAGAAGTTCAAGGACATGGAGAAGGTATTCAATATGAGCCTGGCAGTTTCACTGAGTTAAAAAAGATAATTGGCATTTAGAAAGTCCAAGGAAGCTTAAAGTCAGAGGGCAGAGTTCCAGGAAGGACATACGTAGAAAAAGGATCTCAGAGATATACAAAGAACTTTTGCTGTATATTGGACTGCACATTTATAAATGCTTCCCCTTAAAAAAGAATGGAAAATTGTAAACCGAATTATTCCCAGAGCTCACACAAGTTGGATTGACTTTCGAGTTTTGATCAGCCAAGGTGGAGAATTGTTAGGTATCAACTGGGGTATTCAACTTAATGGGGCACATTCAGTGTAAGACAAAATATTTCTGTTAGCATGTATTTCAGTCCTGTGTTAGTGAAGTTTACAAGCAGATAACTGATTTGAAACTAATTTAACTACTTTAACAATAAAGCCACAAATGTTCTTTTATGATGA
The DNA here is from genome assembly GCF_003255815.1 of Theropithecus gelada. Taxonomy (NCBI): domain Eukaryota; kingdom Metazoa; phylum Chordata; class Mammalia; order Primates; family Cercopithecidae; genus Theropithecus; species Theropithecus gelada. The sequence goes on along the minus strand of NC_037680.1, from coordinate 69,855,673 downwards.
AAACAAAATATTCAAATATTTAAAAACACGGTATGTACAATTTTTGACATCAAAAATTCTCTTTCTAGACACGCCAAGAGGCATAAATGTGTATGTCGAAATTCCTAAGGAAATTTCAAAACAATAAAAATTTACAAAGATTAATCAGAGCATTTAGTCAGTGAGTTAATCAGCGGGAAAGGTCACACGATACAGGGGAATATAAAATATAAACTATAATTTTGCAAATTAGCAACAAACAATCAAAAAGAGAGATTTTTAAAGGTAGTACTCATAACACTGTAAAAAATAAAACACAAAAATTTAAGAAAGATGTGCAAGATTCAAATCTGAAAACTATAAAACATTGCTGAGAAAAATTAACAGACAGAAATAAATGTATAAAAATTTGATATTAAGATGATAATTCTCCCCAAATTGAAGTATATGTTAAATGCAATCCCAATCAATATTAATCACACGAGGCTTTAATATAAAAATGAATCAATAATAAAATTTATATGAAAATCCAAAAAAATTGCATAGTCAAAACATTTCTGATTTCAAAATTTATTATTGTCCCATAGTAATCAAGACAGTTTGGTGTTGAATTAAGTTAGAAACAGATTGATAAAACAAAATAGACTCTAAAATAGGCCCACGTATACATGACAAAAGGGTGCAGTTAAGTCAATGGCCAGAATTAGTCTTTTCAACAAACAGTGCTGAAATTTTGAGATATCCCAATGACAAAAACCTTTAACTTAACCTTTATTTCTCACTATGCATACACACACACATTCTCTCTTTCTTTCTCTTTTTTTCTCTCTCATCCCGAATAGTCAAAATGGAACATAGGATAAAACTAAGGATAAATTCTACAACTACTATATTTCTAGAAGGAAACACAGGGAACAAATGTTGATGATGTTGGGGTAAGCCACAAAAGAAATAACATTAAAGACAGAAAAAAAAAAAATTCCAAACAGTATAAGAGGAAATATAAAGATTGTAGTTCATCAATACTAAAACATTTTGCAATGAAGAAGACAAATTAAGGCAATAAAAATTTAAGTCACATAATAGGTGAAATCATTAATAATATATGTATCTCAACAAACTACTAGTATCCAAATTCATGAAACTCTACAAATTCATAATAAAAAGACAACCCAATCTGAATAGATGTTTTATAAAATATACAGGTAACCAACAAGGACACGAAAATAGGCTCAACAACATTAGTCATCAAGCAAATGTTAATTAAAACTACAAAAAGATAAGACCACACACTACAAAGTATATCATACTATAATAGGCAAATTAAAGTGACTGGCAGTACCAAGTGTTGGCCAAGAGATATAGTTGGGGAAGTGATCCTGGCCAGAAAGCAAAAGGTTAAATTCACTTTGGGAAAACACTATGGGAGTTTGTTCTCAAGTTTGATACGGGTTTAATATATGATTCAACAATTATACTCCTAAATGTATGCATCTTGAAGACATTATGAATAAATCTGAAAAAGTTTATAGAGAACAAAAAAATTAAACTCACAAGAGTCCATACTATACATTCTAATTATCTATAATTCTAGGCAAGACAAATCTAATCTAATAAGAAAGCAGGTCAGTGATTACTGGGTCCAGGTATATATACAGGGAAAATGATGAGAAAGTACCACAAGAAATGTTGTCATTGTTATGGAAGCATTCTGTGTTTTAATTGTAGTACTGATTACATAAACATACACATTTGCCAAAACTCATCAATATGGGCATTTAAAATGGGTGCACTTTATTGTTTAAATTGCATCTCACTGACCAACATGGAGAAACCAGTCTCTACTAAAAATACAAAATTAGCCAGGCGTAGTGTCGCATTCCTGTGACCCTAGCTACTCAGGGGGCTGAGGTAGGAGAATCGCTTGAACCCGGGAGGCAGAGGTTGCTGTGAACTGATATTGCGCCACTGCACTCCAGTCTGGGCAGCAACAGCAAGACTCCAACTTAAAAAATAAATAAATAAGTATAGTTTCTTTTAAACTGGAATTTTTTTTTTCTTTTTGGTTTACTGCCTTTGAGAGACAGAGTTCATTGTTAGCTAAAGTTTAGGCCTTCTTAGAATACAACCTCATAAAAGATATATTCGTATAATTGGTTTTGAAAATAGTTCATGGTTTTTTTATTCTATGAGATACACTATAGACTGTTCAACCAATTACATAATATACAAATTTGGAATTAAGGTATGTTTTAGAAATACAAAGATTTCTTACTTCACAAAAGGGAGAACACATTTAGAAATAAAATGCTTCACTAACACAATTGCTAACTTATTTTTATGTATGAATATTTAGCAGAATTAATTTCTGCTTTCAAAACATTAAAAAATGTAAAACATGTAAGTGTTCACTTTTTATTCATCTTCTTTAATTTATAACATGAAAAACAGATTTTATAGTCCCCATCAATTTTCTGGAAAAAAATAATTGATTGATAAAGGGGATATGTTCCAAATGATAAACATATTGTAAATCTTTCACAATTTTATTATCATCATCTAAAAGCTATCTAGATAGTCAATGAGATTTCCCTCTTTCTGATTATCATTTCTCTAACAAATCACCTCAATACTTAGTAGAGCAAAACAATGGCAATATTTATTCTTGCTTACCAATCTTTAATTGGAGTAGGTATTGGTGGGGACTTCTCTGCTTGCACGAACTGGGGTGGCATGAAGGTTGAAAGTGAGATTCATGTGAAGGTTTTATCACTCATATTGAGTAGTCGAGGCACGCTGTCAGGTGAGGTCAACTAACATCGTCACTTCTTAACTTTCTCAAAGTATAGTGACTGGGTTTCAAAGTGGAGTATCTTGAGAGAGAGGAAGACAGAGAGAGAGAGAGAGAAGACAGAAATGAAAACCTCTGAAACCACTTTGGAAAACTATTGGCAGAATTTACTATCAACATATATCTACACTATGACCCAGAAATTCTAGTAACAGGGTAAATCCAATACAGAAATATACTTATACCAGAACATATACACAATAATTCTAATAATAACAGTTATTTCAAATAAGCAAAAATAAACACTGGAAACAACGCAAATATTCATCAACAGTAGAATGGAAGTATAGCTACTCAGCGTAATACTATACAAATTATTGCCCATACAATAACGTGGATGGATTCACAAGCCTTTTTTTCTGAGTGGATGCTTGCAAATAAAGCCAGACTCAAAAGTACCATAATGTATAATATAACTTGTATAAAACTGAAATCTCTAGAGAATAAAGTCTGTGGAGATAGAAGTCAAAACTGGTGTTACCTTGGGAGGAGGTTATTGCCCTGTGGAGGCATTAGGGGGAGCTGGTTTTATTTCTTGTTTGGGTGCCAGTTATACTGGCAATTTCATTTGACAAAAATGCATTAATCTGTGAACTTATTATTTGTATGCTTTTTTGTGTGAATATTATACTTTAATAAAAAGTATACTGAAAATACATGCAGAGATCAATATTCATGTAATTTATATATTCCTTATTTATATTATGCTTTGAAGTTATTTTAAATGCATGCCTGTCTGCAGATAAAATATAATTTTCTTTTCTATATTTTTTAAACTAAAAACGAATATAAAAATTTTTAAGGAGCCAATTTTTATGTAAGAGCTGTTATATAAAATTCAGTCAGGAAAATGATTGCCTGTTAACAAGGAAACAGCTCAGGAAGAGTGTAAACCTAGGCTTTGAAGTCACCAACTTCAGAAACCTAGCTCAAGAACATATGGGTTGGCATAATATAATCACATTGAATTTTTCTGTTTTTAAGACATTCCTTTTTAAAATCCATATGTAGATGAAATGGAAAATGACAGAGAAAACTGTGAATTAATATTATAGTCAACTTCAAAATGACTATTGCTGTCTTAGATTGTTAATATATTCCTACTTGATTTAAGCTGTTCAATCACTAATAGATGGAGGAAGTCAGCTTTATTTAGACCATATTGTAAATAAAAGTAAAGTCACAAATTACTTCCACATATGGAGCAATGTTTATTTATACATTTTTTATTCATTCATTCAGCAACTATATAAAAATATGAAAAAAGACAGTCATGTGCTGCCTTTTCATCTAATGGAGAGCCCTATGGACAGAATTATGTTCTCTCCTCCCTAATTAACATGTTGAAGTTCAACCTCAGGTTTTCAGAATATAAATAAATGCATCCATTAGGGTGATGCTCTAATCCAATACGACTGGTGTCCTTACAAAAAATGGGAATTTGGATATACAAAGAGACACTGGGAATGTACACACAGAGAAATGGCCTGGTGAGGACACAGCTAGAAGGAGACTATCTACAAGTGGAAGAGAGAGGCCTCAGGAGAAATGTAACATGCCGACACCTTGTCTTTAGGCTTCTAGCCTCCAAAACTGTGAGAACTGCTCTTCTAGCTTCCAGAAAATAAATTTCTGGTGTTTAAGCCACCCAGTCTGTGGTTATAGCAGCACCAGCAAACTAATACAGGGAGTCATGTCATTAGAATATGTATTTTTATAAGCACAAGATTTTCATTTTAGTAAGTATTGCAAAGAAGTATCAAGTTTACAAAACAGATGGTCAGTTTTTATCTAGCCAGATGTCAGAAGAATTCCAACAGATTTTTATTTTGAGCCAGAGGAGTTGGATTTAAAAAGTTGAAGTGGAGATTACTCTAGGAAGACAAAACATGGTTGACAGAAATATCACTGACTAATTTTAAGATCAGTGTATCAAGAGAGTAGGAAATAAAGAAGATAATGGCACAAACTAAAGTTGTATTGGTCAGGATGGCCAAATCATACACAATTATCTCCTCCTGTAATTATACTCTAGTGTCAATTATTATAGAATATATACATATACAATATATACATATATAACATATACACATATATGATATAATATATGTAACTATATCTATCTACTTGTCTATATATCCAATCTACCATTTAACCACTTCTTGCAACAGAGCCTTGGGTTTTACTTTTCCATATAATTTTTGCCACTAATCTTTCAAATTTGACTACAAATCCTATTATATTATGTATTTTTTTGGATTAAAATTTTTATACTTACAAGATATTTGGGAAAATACTAAATCTTTACAATTCTGAGAGTATACATTCCTGTATATATTACTCATGTTTTTGTTTAAATCACTTTATACTTACCAAAGAACTGCAAAGACAGTTTAGAGTGCTCCTTTTCACTCTTCATTTAGCTTTCTCTATTATTAACATAAGAACATAAATATTACATAATATAACATGGGTTATATTTATGAAAACTAAAAACTTCACATTGGTGTGTGTATTCGCCTAGTCTCACACTGCTATAAAGAAATACTCGAGAGTGTGTAATTTATAAAGAAAAGTGGTTTAATTCCTGCAGGCTGTGCAGGAAGCATGGCAGCATCTGCATTTGGGGAGGCCTCAGGGAGCTTTTACTCATGGTGCAAGGCAAAGCAGAAGCAGGCATCTTGTATGGCAGAAGGAGGATCAAGCAGTGGGTAGGAGAAGAGATGACACACACTTTTAAACAACCACATCTCATTAGAACTCACTATGGCAAGCAAAATGCCAAAGGGGGATGTTGTTAAACCATGAGAAACCACTCCCATGATCCAACCACCTCCATCAGGCCTCACCTCTAGTATCGGGGACTACATTTCAACATAAAATTTGGGTGGACATGCATCCAAATCATATCAGTACGCTACTATTAACTACCAACTTTCTTTACATTTCACCAGTTTTTCCAATAATGTCTTTATTCTGGTTCAAGATTTAAACCAATATGCCACACTGCATTCAGTTATCTTGTTTCCTTAGTCTCCTCCAATCTGTGACAGTTTCTTTAGTCTTCTCTTGTCTTTTATGACCCTGATACTTTTGAGGTATCCAGTCAGATATTTTGTAGACTGTCCTTAACTTTGGTTTGTCTTTTTATTTCTTCATGAATATATTAAAGATGTAGAGTGTGTTAAAAATTACTACAGAGGCAATGTGTATATATTGGCATAACTGATCTCTGGTGATAATCTGATCACTCAGTTAAGACAGTGGCATATCCAGTTCAAAATAGCCCAGATATGGAAAGAATCTAAATGTTCATCGATTTATAAATGAAGAAACAGTGAAATATGCAGAGAGTCACCGATTGGTATCTACAGAGGATTGGTTCCAGGACCTCCTGTGGGTACCAAAGTCTTGGATGCTCAAGTCTCTGACATAAAATGGGGAAGGGTTTGCATATAACCCATGCACATCCTCCTGTATACTTTAAATTATCTACTATATATCTTATAATACTGAATACAATGTAAATGATATATAATTATTTGTTAATTATATTGTTTAGAGAATAATGACAAGAAAAAGTAGTCTGTACATGTTCAGTACAGATGCAATTTTTTTCAAATATTTTCAATTCATGGTTGGTTGAATCCATGGATGCAGAACCCACAAACACAGAGCAACAGCTGTGTGTGTGTGCATGTGTGTGTTTGTGTGTGTTTATTACCTTGGATTGGGCAATGCATTCTTAGATATAACACAAAAAGTACAAATGACGAAAACATAGAGATAAGTTAAACATCATCAAAACTAAAAATGTTTGTAATTGAAAGAATATTGTTAAAAAAGAGAAATGACCACTGTGGAATACAATAAAATGTTTGCAAATAACACATCTGATAAGGATTTTATCAAGAAAAAGAAAAAAACTCTTACACTCAAAACAGACAAATAATCCAATTTTACAATGGGCAAAGAATTTGAATAGATATTCCTTAAAAACAGTAACTAATAAGCACATGAAAATTTGCTCTCGAGACCATCCTGCTTAACACGGTGAAACCCCGTCTCTACTAAAAATACAGAAAATTAGCTGGGCATGGTGGCTTGCACCTGTAGTCCCAGCTACTCAGGAGGCTGAGGCAGGAGAATCACCTGAACCTGGTAGGTGGAGATTGCAGTGAGCCGTGATTGCACCACTGCACTTCAGCCTGGGCGACAGAGCGACACTCCATCTCAGTAAATAAATAAATAAATAAATAAATGAGGAAAAAAAATTTAAAAAGTTGTTCAACATCATTAGACATTAAGGAAATGCAAAACAAATCTATAATTAGAGATTACTGGAATGGCTAAAGTAAAAGTGGCATGCAAGAACAAGTGTTAAAGAGCAGGTGGAGACATTGGAACCTTCGTACACTGCTGGCAGAAATTTCAAATGGTTTAGCTGCTGTAGAAAACAACTTGGAGCTTCCAAAAAAAGAAAAAAAAAAAAATCAGAGAGTTACCGTATGACTGAGCAATTACAATCTTAGCTGTATAATCAAAAGAACAAAATAACAAACAGATGCGCATACCAAAGCCTGTACATGAATGTTCATAGCGACCTTATTCATCAGGTCAAAACCGAAACAACGCAAATATCCACGAACCAATAAATGGGTAAACAAAAGTGGCATATCTGTACAATGAAATATTTATTAATAAAAATAAGTGAAGTACTGACATATACTAAAAGACTGATAAATCTTAAAACCTTATGCTAAATAAAAAAAAAAAACCCAATCACAAAGGCTACATGTTATATGATACAATTTATACAAATATTTCAAATAGGCAAATCCATAGAAACAGAAAGTATATTAGTGTTTGCCAGAAGATGGTGGGTGGAGAAGGAATTCAGACTACTGCTAATGGGCATGTGGTTTCTTTTTGAGGTGATGAAACTGTGCTGAAATTAGTGGTGATGGTTGCCTACCTCTATGAATTAAAAAACCACTGAATTGTACACTTTGAAAAGATGAATTTTATGGCATGTGAATTCATATCAAATAAGGCTCTTATTAAAAAAACATAATGAAAGTGTTTCTCTTTGCTTCACATGCGAAGGATATCATTAATTGGAAAATTGGCGTAATTCTAAAAATACTAAATGTTAACAGTTCATATTTATAATGAAAGCATTTTACTCAGTGGTGAACCACATAGTGAAATAATTCTCATACTTTCCTACATACAAGAATCATCTAAGGAAATTTCTTGAACTCTAATGTTAGCCAACATGCAACATACATGGAAAAGAAATTTTGGGAGTGTGAAACAATAATTAGTATTTCTTAAAGCTCAGCAATGATATTATTATGTAGCTAAATTAGAGAACCACTACAATTGTGTTAAATGTAAATAAATGCAGACTATATTTTAAGAGGAATAAAGAGATCAAATGACCCGATAACAATTTACAAAAGTACTCAACTCCTACTGAATTAAGTGTAATGGGAAGGTTTAGATCTAGCCGGTAAATATCATAGCAGTTACCACAAGTTTTTATTGGTATAATGTGTTATTTGTTTCAAACGAAACTAAAAAGACCCACACACTTATTTCTACATGATGGATTAAAACTCTCTCATTATCATTTAATAATAAATGTAAACTTAAACAAAAATGAATCAAAATATAAAATAGAAATCTTTCTTATATTTTACTAATAGATAAGGGTAGATATTTTATTTACATGACTTATGTTTGATGTGTCACCAAAAGTATAACAAAGAACATTAGGGCTAATTAGTGGTCGTTTTCTGATGTCTTTAAGCTCACTTTGACTTCAATTATTTCCTATTGGAATGAGAATATAGAAGCCTATAAATTCCTAAGCAATAAAATCTCATAAAATTTCTATGCATCAAAAAGTATTTATTAAATACCTCTAATGAATAATAAAGTGAGCTACTAACTAGTGCCTGCCACCTATTTGCCATGGTTAACCAGTATTCAAATTTCACTTTTGTTCCGACTTCTCTTAAGAAGCTTTCACTGAACATTTTAAATTATTCTCTCACAGATAATTGTTGTTTCTCTATGTATTCCAAAAATGGATGCCAATTTATTCTTGACTTGCTTAGTTTCCCTCTTATATATCACACTGTATACTGCAAAGCATTTAAACTCAAAGTATTTTAAATATGTGCCATAGTTAAAAAAGAGCCCATATGCGGTTTCTGTCACTATCCTTAGTGGGGAGCAGGTTCTGCAGTTATGTTTTAATCATATGAATGAGACAGTCTGTGGTAACAGCTGAGCTGAGTGGATAAATGAACCAACTTGGCCAGTCAGATGTTCTCTCCTGGAATTTGATTTGTTGATTGAGAACTCAGTCAATACCTAATGGTATTAATCTTGATTAAAAAATGCAATTGTTTATGATATTGGAGCAGAAATATTCTGATGAGATTAAGAAGAGAAACCCAGCTTATCAAGATAGTGATATAGATGAGATGAGATATCTCACAGAGAATGTCTGAGAATTTAGATGCCAAGTCTCAATGTCTTTCTACCTGTAGTATCTCAGGTGGCCTCACTTCTTTATACATTTCCTCCTCTACTTCACTGTATTGTGTGTGTGTGTACATCCTAGTTTGCTTCTCCTTTTAGGGTAACTTGGATTGATTTTTAGTTCTTGAATCTAAAATGTTCTTCACTAAGACAAAGGGAGTGTTCTTAACCAAAATCCAAGTCAAAATTTAAGGACTATATTAATACTGTTGGTTTCTACTTATAAATTGTTGCATTTAAGTAAAATTTATATTGTTTAAAATATTCAGTTTATAGTTATAGTCTTAATATTTGAAGTTGTTTTTTAAAAAGCAGTCTCCTGAAAATGTGATTGGATTGAAATCGAGTTGTTCTTTTTCCTTAAAAATGTGTAATTACAAAGAAATTAATTAGCTTACCAGAACACCTTGAAATTTCCAAATAATATTACATTAGTTTGCAAATAGGAAAATCTAGGTACATTAGATTGTCCTATATTGCCCATTTCAAATCAGAGAGTCTGTGGCATAGTTGCTAAAAAATCTGATTTAAAATAATTAAATTTCTCTTGACCTGATAGCATATATTGTGTGTGTCTGTGTATATACTTTTGGATTAAGAGCAAATTTACTTTGTGTTATTTACCCAAAGTGTAAAGCTAAATTCTAAATTTATATATCAGAAACCCATCAACATGGTTTAAATATATAAAGATACTTGTGCTTATTTATTCCTGCTGGTTGCCAAATTTCACTCATCAGAATGCCTTATTTAAGAGTCACTAAAAATAACAACAATTTAGAGTGTAATGTTCCAGAGACAAAATTAGTCAAGTCAGTGAAGACAATTAAATAAGACAGTTTAATACAAACTCTATAAATATTTTATTTATCCCATTAGTGATTTTTCTCTTCTACTAAAAATAATACCTCCTTTTCCTCTTAAAGTACATTTAATTAACTTAACAAAATGTACAATTTGATTGAAGAATTTCCCTAGTTATTTTTTACACATTAGCATAAGAAAAATGACAACTTATTTTGAATGTATTATGGTAGAAGGTTGAATACTTCAGGTTTCCATTGGGTTAGGAGGTCATGAAAGCTAGGTATTTACAGAATGGTATTGAAGAACATGGATTCTGGACACAGATGACCTAGATTCAAATATTAAATCTAGTTTACCAGTTATGTGCCTCTAGGTGAGATGCTTCACCTCTTTATACCTCAGTTTCTCCATCTGGAAAATAGCAAGATATAGATTTACCCTAAACATAAAAAGAGGTAATAATTGTAAAATATGTAGAACAGGATCTGGTACAATTAGCATAAATTATTTCCTATTATTGTTTGTATCTATGTTTGAATTTATCTATGATTATGTGTATGGAGAAAATATGGAGGATATAACTCAGGTTGAAAATGTGGTAATTAGTAATTAAAAAACAGATATGGATAGAAAAATAGAAAAGGGGAGATCAGGTAGAAACAAGAAAATAAAGGGGTAAAAGACTAACCTAAAATGTATAAGATATGATCAACTATAGGCATTCATGTAAAATGATATATACTTACATATGCTTTTTGAAGCATCTTTTAAATCAATTTACAAAAACATTTTCAAAACCAATTCGTATATTTCTTACTCCTAAAACTACTTTTTTCTTTTTTTTCTGTTTACCTCTCAGTACTAAAACTACTTTTTTTTTCCTGTTTATCTTTTAGATAACCTAGGCGATAAAAGAGATTTAAGAGACAAACAGAATAAAAGTAGTTTCAGTTTCAGTACCACTTTTAGTAATGTATGGTAGTCAGGGCCGTATTATGTTACGACCATATACTACAAGTAAATTGTAGCTATTATTTTCATTTATGACAGTTTCAAACTGGTTGCTAGTAATTCTAAGATAAAAGTAATTACTTTTCTGAATCTTACCATTTTTATTCAAACGTATTTTGTGATCTAGAAAATCCTAATACATTTATTTATTTAAGTGCTGTTAATATGTGATCATTATTCAACTAGATTTTATGGTTGTGTATTCCTGAGTCAATCCATCTCCAAGAGGTCACGTAGAAGAGGAATAGGCAGAAAAGGAGGTCAATAGGAGTTTGTGATAGCTATAATTTGAGGTTCCCCTAGCCTTTTTTTTTTTTTTTTTGAGACGGAGTCTCACTCTGTCGCCCAGGCTGGAGTGCAGTGGTCCTATCTTGACTCACTGCAAGCTCCGCCTCCCGGGTTCACGCCATTCTCCTGCCTCAGCCTCCCGAGTAGTTGGGACTACAGGCGACCGAAACCATGCCAGGCTAATTTTTTGTATTTTTAGTAGAGGCAGGATTTCACCATGTTAGCCAGGATGGTCTCGATCTGCTGACCTCGTGATCCTCCTGCCTCGGCCTCCCAAAGAGCTGGGATTACAGGTGTGAGCCACCGTGCAGCTGGCCCGAGGTTTCCCTTTTTACATGAAGTAGGAAGCAAGGTTATCAACTAAGAAGGATGGAAAAAAGATTTGGATGTAGAATAAGAAGGTGGGAAAGCCTTGTATAAAAGAACAAAATTGTGGGACATTATTTTTGGAATTGTACATATTGTTAGGAAATTATTTATATCCTTTCGTTTGTCAACTCAGCTGTCATAAAGTTACTGGAAATACTTTACTCTCTCCTTTATCTGTCATTATGCTATGTAATTATTACCAAGGTTGTCCATTTATTAGTCTCCTTTTATTTTCTAATAAGGTCCCTAGGACTTTTCCTAGTTTCAAGATTTAACTTTATTCTTTCTAACGTTTTGATTTTTCTCTGGTTTTGTACCAGCTTTTAGTTTTATTAATGCCCACATACTTCCAATAGAGAGGTTTTTTTTTTTGTTTTTTTTTTTGTTTGTTTGTTTGTTTGTTTGTTTTTCCCCTACATTTTTCACTTAATTTTTGTCTCACCTTCATATCCTCCATTTCTTCTTTTTGGAATTTGTATTTGATAGGCTACCATCCTGAATCAATCCTCCGAATAGCTTTTCCATCATGATTTTTAACTTTTTGTTGGTTTTGTTTAACAACATTTATTTGACCTAAATTATTTTTAAATTTTTTGTGAGATTGAATTATTTCTTCCATTTGTTCTTCCAGGTTCTTCTTTGGGTTATGAGCACTATCATTTTCTGCTTTGATTCTCCTACTGAATTATTTGATAGGAAAAAGTCATGTTTTTTGGTCTGTAGTCCCCAGAAATTTTTTTTGTGGTGGTTTTTAGTGTATGTAAAGGCTCTAGTTTACATTATTTTTAATTGACATATTTATTTATCTTATTCAAAAGTTCTGTTTCACTGAGAATGAATTTTCAGTGCCTGATCTTTCTTTCTATAGGATATAATAGATTTAAATTAATTTGTCACTTTGCATAATCTGTTCTGGGATCCCACAACATCCTGCTTGACATTCTTTTATGTGCATACAGAAAAGATCATTCTTGTGGTATACATTCTATGGGATTTGTATAGTCATAAATCCACTACTTCAGTATCATACAGAAAGTTTATCACCTTAAAAATTCCCCTTTGGGGCACCACAGCAAGCTGGCAATCACTTTTCTCTTATATTTATCTTTATATTTAACACAATTTCTTATACACAGCATTAAGCTCATTAAGGTTTTTTATCTGATAATCTCAGATATCAGAAAAATACACTTTAACTGGTGTATTTAGACTAATCATACCTAAAGTGATCATTGAAATGGCTGAATTAAAATTTATCATTTTCTGTTTATTCCATTGGTTCTTTTTTGCTCCTTTTTGGCCTTCTCTAACAGAGCATGTTCTATGATTCTGTATTATTGCCTTTATTGACTTATTATTCATACCTTTTAAAAACATTTTTAGGGTTTGCTCTTGGGTGTACAACCTACATTTTAAATAATCTGAATCTACCATCGTATAATAAATATTGTACCACTTCATATGCAGTATAAGAACCTTGCAAGAGTATATATCTTCCTAGTTTTCTTTCCCATCTTTTGTGCTATTTTCATATTTTTACCTTTACATATTCTAAAAGGACTAAATAGATTGCTATTTTTGATTTAAACAGTCTTTTAGAGCAGTTAAAAATAAGGAAACAGATGAATTTCATTTTGAATTCATTTTTTTTTATTTCCAGTGATCATTTTTTTTGTAGATCCAAATTTCTACCCTAGATCTATATTCCTTCTAAGTTCATTTTTTGACCTTTCTTTCAGCGTAGGTTTGCAAGTGTAACTGAGCAGCTTGACTTCAAATCATGTTTTAAAACTTTGTTTTCTTTCCTCCTCTCTCCCCAATCTCAAGATATAACTTGCGTATATAGACAAACTGCGTGTGTGTATCCTTTCACCTTGAAATACAGCCTGGGAATGCACTGTGAACCTCCACTCATTTTATTTCCCATTCTATGCTTCCATGCTTTATGCACAGTTATTTACCTGGATACTTGTTAAGCACACATCATACTTACTTATTGGGTCGTGTATTTCCTTAGGAGCTTGAGGGGCCGGATTCTGATATGAACCAAACACCTCTGGCCACAAAAGCACTGGCCCCTTCACCAGCTGGAACAATAATTCAAGACAAGCCACTGGAGTGGGTCACGACACCTGACACCTCCCAGCCCCCCGCTCTTCTGCATTCCAAACCTTCTCTTTTACAACCTCTGTGTTCCCTCCACAAATTGAAGAGTGGAAATTTTGGGGAAGCATTTCACCCACTCCTCCCCTTTTTTAGCATGGATAATAAAATCTTGCTTTCTGTTTATCACACCTCACTCTTGTTATTCTGGCTTCTTTCTACAAGTGGCGAGCACCTCGACCCTTCTGTGGTTACATGAGCAAATAATTCCCTATTTTAGTTGTTCTGATGAAATCTTTGTTTCTCCTTCATTTTAAAGGACACTTTCATGGGTGTAAATTTCTGGATTGACTTTTGTTTTTTTCCTTTTAGCATTTTAAAGAGTTTTTACCTTAATCTTCTTGCTTGCAAGTTTTCTGGAGAGAAGTCTACTATAATTCTTATTTGTCCTATACTACAGACGTGTATTTTTATCTGGCTGCTTTTAAGATTTTACCTTTGCCTTTGGTTTTCAGCAGTTTGAATGGGATGTGCCTGTATATGGTCTTTTTGATGGTCGTTACCCTGTTCATTGTTCTCTGTGTTTCTCACAACTGTATTTTGTTGTCCACCACTAACTTTGGAAAAAGTTTTAGATAAATTTTTTGAAACATTTTTTCTGCTTCATTCTTCTGAGATTTCAATTACATATATCCTAGAGTGCCTGACATTATCCTGTTTAAATTCTTTAAATCTACATTTTATTCTCTTTGTATTTCTTTGTCTTTTTTTTTGAAATGGAGTCTCGCTCTGTCACCAGACTGGAGTGCAGTAGCACGATCTCAGCTCACTGCAACCTCCACCTCCCAGGTTCAAGTGATTCTCCTGCCTCAGCCTCCTGAGTAGCTGGGAGTATAGGCATGTGCCACCACACCCAGCTAATTTTTTTTTTTTTTCTAGCAGAGATGGGGTTTCACCATGTTGGCCAGGATGGTCTCGATCTGTTGACCTTGTGATCTGTGATCTGCCCACCCAGGCCTCCCAAGGTGCTGGGATTACAGGCCTCTTTGTATTTCTATATAGGTAATTACTATATAGGTAATTTGTCTTCACCTTTCCTTCAGTTCACTACCTTTTTTTTTTTTTTGAGACGGAGTCTCACTCTGTTGCCAGGCTGGAGTGCAGTGGTGCGATCTCAGCTCACTGCAACCTCTGCCTCCTGGGTTCAAGCAATTCTCCTGCCTCAGCCTCCCAAGTAGCTGAGATTACAGGCACCCGCCACCACATCCAGCTAATTTTTTTGTATTTTTTTTAATAGGAGGGGGTTTCACCATGTTGGCCTGCCTCAACCTCCCAAAGTGCTGGGATTAGGGGCGTGAGCCACTGTGCCTGGCCTAGATCACTAATTCTTTGGTCAGCAGTGTTGAGTCTAATGAGAAGCCCATTAAAGACATTTTTTATTTCTTTTTCATTTTTTTGATGTCTAGTATTTCCATTTTATTCTTAACTACACTTTTATTCCTCCACTTAAATTACCTATGTGATTTTGCAATTGTCTAACAACTATTCTCTGAAAGCCTTTAACATTTCAGTTTTCAAACATCTCTGTTTGAAAACACCCATATCTATAATGTCTTTTAAATTGATTTACATCTTTTGACTATGTTTGTCTTACAGACACAGACTGTGTCTTGTGTGGCACATATTTTTGTTGCTGAAAACCAGACATGTTGTTTAAGAGTAGGAGCATAGAAATCGAAGTAAATATATTAGATGCAAGTACAAATATAGATACAGAGAATCTATCTCTTATGGAAATCTCTGCTTTATTTTGTGGATCAGAACAGCATGCAGTGACTACCAGTGCCAGAGGAGGACTCCAACTACATGGAGGATAGCAACAATTATCACTAAGCCAACTATCAGAAATAGAAATCTAAACACTTATGCCTACTATCTTGGTATTAAAGTCACTATACTATACTAACACCTTGGTATTAAAGTCGTCAAGGACAATACAAGGCAGTCAAGCACTGGATTGAACAATGCTTCACATAGAGAAGAGACAGAGCAAGATCAGCAGTTGGCCTATGCATACCCATCTCTTGCTGCAGCAGAAAGATCCCTTTTCCTTTCTCCCCGCCCCCTTAGAGTCTGAAATACTAAAAGTTGGGGGCATATCTGAGGGCCACTGACATACACGCTTAGCCATATGTGTCAAAGCAATAATCGTTCAGTCTGTATTGGGAAAGATATCTTCACAACATACGATAAGTCTAGTACAGGTTGTGCAGGCTCTTTATCTCTTGGTAAGCAACTATTCCAGCCCCGACATCTATTCTTATGTGGGCAAGCAGGTATTGAAAGAGTGTGCACGTGAGACGGCCCTTCTCCACATATTATATGTTTAGTTTTACTGGAGGTTTGTTAGCATTGTGAGGGGGTGTGGTAGAGGAGCATGCACATATGTCCTGATTAAGTCAAACCCTAGACCCACTCACTCTGGGAACCTGAGTCCTGGAGATGTGGTTTTTACCCTCCTCCAGCTATAGTGCTGGATTTACGTATTCTTGCACTTCCTCCAAGGGCAGAGCTTAAGTGCTATTTGAAGTGCTGCTATTACAACATTAGAATTTCTGTTTATGCAAAAATAAAAAATAAAAAATAAAAAAAAAATTGTACTAATATGGGCTAAACATCAGATTAGTCAATATGATTTTCTTTTTCAACATTTTTTAGTTCTTTGCAGACAATTTTTAAATAACTACTTTCTGATTATGTAGAGTTTGGTAAACTTGGAGGTCTTTCTATTCTTATTGCTTTTATAAACTAAGATGAATGTCTACATATTTTATAGAGTGAGAGTGAGCATAACTCCTTTTCTGGAACCATGAATGACAACCTAATACATATTGAAATAAAATTATAATTTTTCTTGAAGTACTTTTATGAACTGCTTGGAAGGTATTTAAATAGCCAAGAAAAGTTATATATATTTCCTGGATAAAAAATATTGTGACATTTCACATAAAAATGATTGGCCATTTAAAAACTCGTAACATAGATGAATGTCTTTAAAATAAAAAATGAAAATATGCACTAAGACTGATGCTTTATTACTCCACTACTGGAGCACTAAAATCTATTCCTTTCCAGCATTTGCCTTTTATTATCTATGAAAACTATATTGAACATCTAAGTAACATTGCTTTTTAAAAAACTTTGAAAAAGTGATGTTAATGACTATGCATTTAAAGTTGGAAAATAATATACAAAATATTCCTTGTTCGTAATTCTTTTTTAGGCTAACAAACAATTTGCATGCCTGAAAGTAACCTCAACATATCATACTCTTATACTACCTTTAAAATCCTGTCTGTACCATTCATTTCAAACACATTCTTTTTCTATTTTTTGAGATAGTCTCAACTTTGTTGCACAGACTGGTCTTGAACTCCTGGACTGAAGCCAACTTCCTAGCACTCCTGAGTTGGCGAAATTACAAGTGTCAGCCACCATACCCAGCTCACTCTTACCATTTTTTTTAACCTTACTCTTTTACACCTTTAGAAAATAAAAATCACTATATGCTTTTTTTTTTTTTTTTTTGAGACAGACTCTTCCTCTGTCACTCACAGGTGAATGCAGTGGCACCATTATTGCCCACCGTAGCTTCTACTTCTGGGATCAAGCAGTTATTCTGCCTGTCTCCTACGTAACTGAGACTACAGGCATGCACCACCACACATGGCTAATTTATATATATATTTTTTGTAGAGATAGGGTTTTGCTATGTTGCGTAATGGGCTCCAGTGATCCGTCTACCTCTGCTTCCCAAACGGCTGTGATTACAGGTATGAGCCACTGTGCCCTGCCTCTATATGTGATTATTATTTGCTAATATCTCCTGTTCTTATCTGTCATCACTGGAAACATAGGTAACATTTTTCCTATTGAAATATTCCTTATTTTTTATTTAAATGACAAATGATCCAAATTCATTATAATTTGAAGCAAATAGTAAAATATTTTCTTTTGTTCCCAAATTGTGATTAAGTCACAAATGATTTGGCTATATATATAAATATATCCCCTGGAACTAGTATTCTTTAGTGCAACTTTCAGGAAATGCTGTCCTATTGCAAATGAATCACCTAGGGATTTCCTTAGTCTAAAAGAAGTAACTCTAGAATAATTGCTATAAACAAACACATACATGTCCACTTATCCTCCCACTCACATACTTATAACCTATCTCTCTGTAGCTGCACATATATACCTATAAACACACACACACACATACACACACACAGAAATACATCTTTTTGATTATTGAAATCTAGTGTTATCTTTTTGGTGAGTTCAGTTTTCCCCCATTGAGGTATAGTGGTGAATAACAATATGTAAGTTATTGATTCAAAGTAACAAAGTAAACAAGTCATAAAACAGAAAAATTAAACCAATTTGAAATTTTTTTTAGTAAACCATATAAAAAGATATGTATATTGAGATGAAATACTCTCAGAACAAAAGAAAATATACTTTGAGAACTAATTTAAAAAGTATCTCTTAAGTGCGGTTGCCTAAAATATATTAATTCTTTTTGTAAACACTCCTATTTTAATTCTTATACCAAGATATTAGGATGTACAATAGTAACACCCAATAAAAAAGTGTCAATATTCAGTGCCAAAATTTTAACTTCTTAAGATATGTGATTCCTACCCTTTGTTCCTGGTACATCAAAGCAAGTGCCTAGTCTTTAAAACCATTTTAGTTAGTGACTTCTATATACTGGCGGTTGAAGTGACCAGACTTTAATCTTACTCATTACAACATAGCTGAAAAGATATATCCGAGAAGCATAGCAAGCTGCTTAGAATCTAAAGAAATGGCAGATTATAGGATCAATAGGCAGTCTGGAGAAGGCTGGATCAGCTCTCCAATTACTTTTTGAGCTTTATATGTTGTTGTATGGATTGTAGATGGCAGATGGGACTTATTTTTCTTGAGCAAACATCTAGGCACTTTTAAATATGAGGAATAAATCCCCTTGTAATGCTAGTTTAGTATTATCTTTTTAATAAGCAATAAGGCTTAAGTTTCACAACACCATGAGACATGGGGACTAGTCCAAAAGAGGCAAATGAATCCTCAGTATTAGCTATACAAAATAATATTATACAATATTATTATGATACTGTGATATTTTTGTTGCATTTTTCATAATAATTTCAGATATGGATTCCTTTTCATTTTTATTGTGGAGTATGTAAACTCACTGTTTTTCCCACACTAGGTATCTACTTCAAAGCAGGGAGGAGTTTTGTTTCTTTCAATCAACTTCTGGAGTAGGTTAGATTGGAAGTGTTAACAATCAATCATAATTTTAATATCTCATTAGAAAAGCCTTCAATACACAGACTTATCATTTAATGTAACATTAAACAGAAAGCTTAAGAAAACATTTAAAACAGAATTGCAAGCATTTCATATTACATCTGCTGGAGAAAAATTATGTTTGAATTCCATTGAAATAAATGCATAATGTACATGCAGAGATGAGTGCAGTATATTTGAGAAATAACAATAATTGCAATTAGTTATTTTCCTCTTATTTCCTAAACCAGAAACTAAAATAAGAAAAGAAAATCCGTAAACGTATGGTGGGTTATAGGGTGAGGGTATATCTTCAGATCTCTAAAAGATCTAACAAAACAACAAAATCAGAACATGATTTTTTTTTCACCATTCCATGTTATAATTAATTGGACCAATTCAGTGCTATTATAATATATTTAAGTTGATGCCTTTCTTTAAAAAGATGAAAATGGTGGTAATAAAGAACAAGAAAAAGCTTATACTTTAAAGATTCAGATATTTCATTTCATTATTCAAGAAATCAGGTGTGTGGTTGATTTCCTGATAAAGTAAGAGTAGATAATGAGAGAGGTTTTAAAAAAGTAATAATAAACAAAAAGACATTAAGTGATTCATTTTAAGTTTTTTCTCCAATTTATGGTCTAAGATTATTTGTCCATCTGGAAAGAGAAAATAGCATTTTTATGATTGTTATGAGTAATAATGACTTAAAATTTACATACTATTGTGAATCTGAAAAATACTACATGATGTGGAGTACTAGTATTTTCTTTCAGCTTACTTATGAATAGCATCCCAGCTGTGAGTCTTTCAAAATCAACAAAACACATATTCAATACTATGTCAAGCATGAGGTCTTCTGAATAGGATGCAGTTTATCAAACAAAGAAATTGTAAGAGCACAGGCATGTAACAAATGCTAATTTGGGTTGGGGGACAGATTTCAGAAGTGTCTTTTAAAGTCATATACTTTAAATCAGCCAGCTATTCAATAACTTAAAATTAGTTAATGGGCATTATCACAAGGGGGAAATAATTTAGCATTGTTCAACTCTCTAATTTGCTTATAAAAATAATATTTATGTATTTTTATATAACAAATTAAAATCATACAATGAATTCTTTATGAAAATGTGAAATTTAATGTGATAAAATTTATAAATTACATATTTTTGCTTTACTCTGGAAGTTATGTATTGTAAGAGGCCATTTACGTCATCATAACATCACAAATCAACATAACAACTTAATTTGACATTGTTCAAAGACCACTTGTTTTCCTAGAGACAAAATGTATACGTTTAATTAAACTTTTTGTTTATTTTTTTCACCTGTAATTTTATTAAGTCTCAATGTAATATAGTATTTCTAAAATTCTTAAGTATTTGATTTTCAGAAAGTTAAAAAAAAAAGTCAGAAAGGAAGAAACCAAGAGGCTTTTTAAATAACAAAATATCCCAAGACCAAGTCTTGAGATAATTATAAATATACATATTGTATTGATCACTGAATGATTGGATTTTTGTATCTTTTCATGCACATCCCAGGGAAAAAAATTATTCTTAGATTTTAGACTCAAACTATATATAATCGGAGGTAAACAAATGCATAGACATGTATCTATTTTTAGAAATAAACATTTCCCTAAAATCTTATTTCTCTAGGTTTTGTTAATTCATAGTATTTACTTTAGCACCTGGATTTATTTACTTCCAGTGTTTTCTAAATTCACTTTGTCTCAAAATTTTCACAATATTTTGAAGAGCAACATTTGCTTTAGTTGATACTATGTAGTTTAATATACACACATGATCTTATTTCAAGCATAATTGCATAATTGCAGTTTTATGTTTATCCTTGCTATTCAGCACATGAGTAATGATCTGGAAATGTGAAACTTCTTACTGGGTAAACTGTGCAGTTTGTCATTCACTCATTCTGTCTTCCTACGACCTTGGTAATCACAACCTTTCCAATTATATGACTTTGACTTACATTAAGTTATTATTTTACTCATTCACATTCATACCACACACAATTTTTATGACCAGTTCTCAAATGTTGAACTTGGCAAATCACAGGCTCAATTATTCTATATTTATTACAGATCTGACATTCTATTGAACCCAGAATGTAAAGACAGAATGCAATGAAGTCTCCATTCTCAAGTTCTATGTCTATATACAAGAAAAACAGATCAAAAGGCAACAAATGACATAATATGTATGTCTTAGCAGTACAAAATTAGAGCAATCAACTATAATTGGATGTCCCAGAAAGGACTTCACTTGTTTTGTGTTTTGAAGGATGAGTGGAAGATGTTAGGAGGACTATGATGCACAGAGTATTCCATTAAGTGGGATGCATTACAGCTGATTGAACTTTATTACAGTTGCATAAAAGTAAACACTGTCATCTGTATTATAAGCCACTTGTAAATATACAAATAAATCTAATCAGTATTCAACAATGTATAAGACAAACTTGTAAAGCTTGAAAGAAAAAGAAAGTAGCAAAGGAAAAAAAGAAAGGGAGGAAGAAAAGGAGGAAGGGAAGGAGCAAGAAAGCCAGCAAGAAAGGGGAAAATCAAATATAATATTTGAAAAGTCTTCCTTGAAAGCTCCTCTCTTTTTATTGAGTATTTTAGCATACTGGGATAATGATTTTGTTATCTATCACTACATAACAATGCACCTCAAAATTTGGCAGTTTAAACTCATAAAAATGAGTTATTTTGCTCACAAAAATGCAATTGGAAAGAGCTTGGTAGGGACAGCACATCCCTGACGCAGGTGGCATCAGCTGCTGTCATTCAACTGAGGGCCAGAACATCTACCTTTGAGATGGCTCAATCATGTGGCTGTCAAATAGGGCTGAAGGTCACCAGGCACTTCCGCTGGGACTAGAAACCGGGGTTTTTTGCTTCCTCTCCACATGCTTGTCTATAGGCTGCCTGGGTTTCTTCAAAGGATGATGGCTGGGTTCCAAAAGCAAACATTTAAAGAAAATTAAGAGGAAGATGTATTGTCTCTTATAAAATAGCTTTGAAAGTCACGCAGCTTCACTTCCACTGTAGTCACAAATCTACCCATACACACATGATGAAACACTGACCCCCACCTCTCAAAGGTAGCCTTGTTAAGGTCACATTGAAGAAAAGGACATTCATAGATTATGTTTTTCCCTTTTTGGACAATAAAATATTCAAAAATAAAGTTAGTGAGAAATTTGTCCCAAATACTAGGTACATTTTCAGTAATGTTTTCATAGTTCTCTTTAATTAGGGGAGAATTTGAACACCAGTGGAGGTCTGACAGCATCTGGAGACATTTTTTACTTTTGCAAGTGAAAATTGCCATTGGCACCCAATGGATGGAGGCCAAGGATGCTGCTAAAAAGCCTGCAGTGCATGGGACATCCAACAGTGGAGAATTATCTTCTCTGCTGAAAAGGTTCATAATGTCAAGGTTAAGAAGATCTGCTTGAAAGAATAAAAGCCTTAATATTTACCTGGAAATAGAGTATTCTCTTACTGCTGGAATTCATCCATTGTGGTATTATATAAATTTCTGATGTGGATTTTGCTCCCTAAAGTACTATAGTAAGAATTTCTGAAAGAAATGAAACAATAGGTTATTAGGTTACTTGAAAATAATCAACTTTGATGTTTTAGATAATGTATTTGTTTCCTGTGGTTTCCATAACAAATTACCATAAGCTTGGTGACTTTAAACCACATAAATGTATTCTCATAGTATTGGAGGCCAGATTTCTGAAATTAAGGTGTCAGCAGTGTTGTACTTCTTGCAGAGGTTCCAGGAGGCAATTCAACCTCTGCATCTTCTAGTTTCTATATGGTTCCTGGTTCCTTGGTTTATAGCCACAACACTCTGATCCTGACTCCAGGATCATGTTGCCTCCTCTTCCTTTCTGTGTCTTCTGTATTATACTTGTTTCAAATCCTCCTCTGCTTTTTTCTTATGAGAACACTTGTCATTGAGTTTAGGGACCACCAGATAATCTAGAATTATCTCCACATTTCAAGATTGTTAACATAATCATATTTACAAAAACCATTTTCTTCCAAATAGGTTTCCAGGAATTTGACTTTCGGGACATCATGTTTTAGCCTACAACACAGAGTAAATTTATTGCAACTACCAATGTTTGGCCATCACAGATTAATTTCCAGAACCAATTAAACTATTTACAAGCATTCAGAAAACTAATATAAAACACAAAGATTACTTTAATATCTAACAAAAATATACTTATACAATGATATAATAATTTATTTGTATATATTTTTGATTAATATATCTCTACAAATCACAATATATAAAATAAGACAAACAAGTACCAATGAATTCTGAGATTTACAAAAATGCTAATTACTTAGAAAGTTATGAAGAACTAGTTCAAAACTAGGAAATTTTGGCTTTCAGATCAAAATTTTAGAATGTAATACACTATAACTTATTTTACTTAATTTCAGAATTTACAAATTAGAAGTTAGTCAATTTGATACATAGAATAAAGTTATGGTTTAGAAAATATTAGTACTTTAAGATGTAACAAATTATGTTTTATCAAAATAAAATCACTTGGTTTTGCACTAATCTCAATTACTTAAAATTTAAAAGTGACAATGATTATTTTAAATGTTAACATGAGATTAAAGCTATAAGATGTACAATATGTATACTTATGACTACATAATCCTTAGATCTTATGTGTTTTAATTATACCTACTGATAGCATAACTTTAAAAATACTAAGAATTTTAGTCTCTCTGTCATAATTTTACTTTCACAGAAAGAGCAATTTTACCATTTAAAATGTATTTTAAAGAGAGTAAGCCATTCAAATAAAAGAGTGTATTTTCAAATTAACTTTTCAAAAATGAATTTTTCTTTACTCTAGTACATTAACTGTATATGATATACAAAATAACTAATAGAAAATAAATAATATGGTATTAAAGCTGGAACCCTCAATGTTAACTCAAAGTAAAAACCACTCGTGCTGTACCTCTGTGAACAGATTAAGACATTCTAACTTCAGCTTTCTAAGATAGTAGCCTAGGACTCTACCAAACTTGTTCTTCTAGTATAATTAGATTGGTGCAGTTAATATGTTAGTATTTCTTTGGAGCCTCGTCATGTCATATTAAAGTCTTCATTTCACACAAAGGACACTTAGGGAAGTCATTAGCTGATTTCTCAAGGCAACCCTGGTAAATTGGCCTGTTTTTTCAAAGTGGTTGGCAAATATTATTGCCCTTACCTTCCTGAAGAAAGAAGGCTATCATGGGTCTTTTTTTCCCCATAGAATATATTGATTGACTCACTAAGAATCAATGCTGCTTCTTTTTTTTTTTTTTTTGCCAATACTCAGTGAATTATTTACATACTAATGACATACATATTCTTGGAAGTTTCTGAATTATTCTATGCTTCTTCTATCTCTAAATAAAAGCCATCTATATTCGATTAGCCATCATATTAAAATTAAATGCTATTTCTTTTGCAAAACCATCTTTCATACTTTCAATCATCATATTTTTATTTGTAATAGTTTTTTAAATTATGATTTAAAATTTGTCTCTCATGTATAATAGTTTCAAACTATTAAATTTATGGTTTATAATTGATAATTTACATCTCATTTATAGTGACTAATTTTTCTATAAAGTGCAGAACTTGAATTCTACATGATTTTAATAGTTATGCCTGTTTTCCGCTTCTTTCTCAGTGTGCATTGTAAACTATTTGTCAACACGGACATTGTGCTTCTCTTACATTTTCAAAATCCACTACACAGTGATGAATATATTGTGGAGACACAATAAGTAATTGATTATTTGATTCATCACAGCTTTTCAAATATAAAGGAATTTTATATTTGAATACATAGGATTCAATGTATAGAATACAAATACATAGGAAAAGTGAAATACAATTTTGGAAAAAGTAATTTTTAAAGACAAGATTCAATACACTGGAAAACAAAACCAATAAGATTTTGGTGAAAAACAAAATGTAGGGTATAGGATTACAGAAGACTGAGAAGACAACTTGAGGTTAGCTTCCAGCCCTGCACTGCTCAGTTGTCTTAATTAGTGATTAGAAAAGAAGATAAAATGGAAGAGTGAGATCAAGAGTAAAAGAGAGCAGGCTGGGTGAGGTGGCTCACACCTGTAATCCCAGCACTTTGGGAGGCCAAGGCAGGAGGATCACCTGAGGTCGGGAATTTGAGACCAACTTAACCAACATGGAGAAACCCGGTCTCTACTAAAAATACAAAATTAGCTGAGCATAGTGGCGTGTGCCTGTAATCCCAGCCACTCTGGAGGCTGAGGCAGAAGAATCACTTGAACACAGAAGTTGGAGTTTGGGGTGAGCCGAGATCATGCCATTGCACTCCAGACTGGGCAACAAGAGCAAAACTCCTCCAAAAAAAAAAAAAAAAAAAAAAAGTAAAAAAGAGCAATAGAAGCTACTGTTTTTACTGTTTTCATTTACAGTATCTCTGCAGTAGTGGGTCAGTAGCCCTCCTCTTGTGGTGTCTGTGATTGTGTCAAATATAGGCGGCTGAAGATAAGGGAGATATTCTATATACTTATGAATGAAACTCAAGGCAGTCTCAGTGCCTTAATGATTCTGCACAACTCAGGACCACTGTGGAGCCCTGGTGACAAATCATTATTTCTTGTAGAGGGATGCCACAGCAAATAATGTCATGGGGAAAGAAGAGAAATAGAATAAAATGGAAAGATAATTTACATGGCATGTGTTAATTGGCTGAACATATTAATGGAAATCCATGAGACACCCGTTAAAACAGCTGCATAATATAGATGCTGCAGGTTGTGAGGGTAGAATTTACAGTTGAATGAAAGTCATTCAATATAACTAGAAAAAGAACGTAATTGTGATTATTTTCTTGTCTTGATTTTAAATTGCGGGCTTCCATAGCTTTGGAAATCATGCAGAATTCTACAATTTATTCTTCAATTATATTCTCCTCAAATTTGAGCTTTTTAAAGCTTATTTATGTATTTTCCATCTTCTTGAAGGAATTTTTTTTATCATTTTCATTACAAAAAATTTAATACTGCATGAGTTGCATTGTCTTTCCTGTGACCAAGTACCTACCTTCCATGTTAACGGAATTACCATTATGTTTCTTTGAAAAACAACATTGAGAGTAGGTTGGCCTGAGGTTGATGTTTTCCACACTTTCTCAAACCTTTTTATGCTTTTTGTCTCATTGCATTGAAAAGACTTAATACAAACACTTACTATGTACCCACAAATTTTAAAAATATTTACAATAAAAATACTTCCCATTTTAAAATATCAGGCTATTGTATGAACATCCTTGAAAGTCTCGGTTAGAGTCAAGCTTCCTAACAATGCATTCTATGTGTTTTTCTATACCTTTTTTTTCAAATTACTTTTACAAATAATTAGGACATTGTCTTTCGCAAATCACCATAGATGTCCTTATTGAGAATAAATAGACAAAAATGATTTCTTAATTCAGTAACATGCTGATACAGTTTAACAATATAAATATTAAATTAGACATTGGCATTGAAATATTAGAACTAAGCACCAATTTCTAAAATCATGAATTTCAGAAATTTTGTCCGCAATGACACTCTTATATAAAAATTTTCTGTCACTCTAAGTTAAAAATCAAAGCTGTATTGTAACACCTGCAAGGAAATCACAGAAAACGCAAAGTATTAGCAGTAATGCTAAAAACTCAAGCATTTCAAAATGTGAGAGACTATCATATGCTGAGCGATAACACATTTGAATTTATGAAACTGACTGCCCAGCATGTAATTACAGCGACTAAGCTAATGAGATATAATTTGTAAGATTTTACTTTTATTGTTCTAAAAACACTACTAGTTATCAGTCTATCAATTAATATCTTTTATTTTCTCAATACACAGAAATGAAATACATATATCCTAGTCTAAAAGAGATAGTCAAGTGCGATGGGGTGCTGAGAAGAATGTATATTCTGTTGATTTGGTAGGGAGGGTTCTGTAGATATCTATTAGGTCTGCATGGTCCAGAGCTGAGTTCAAGTCCTGAATATCCTTCTTAATTTTCTGTCTTGTTGATCTGTCTAATATTGACAGTGGGGTGTTAAGATCTTCCACTATTATTGTCTGGGAGTCTAAGTCCCTTTGTAGATCTCTGAGAACTTGCTTTATGAATCTTGGTGCTCCTGGATTGGGTACATATATATTTAGGATAGTTAGCTCTTCTTGTTGCTTTGATCCTTTACCATTATGTAATGCCCTTCTTTGAATTTTTTTATCTTTGATGGTTTAAAGTCTGTTTTATCAGAGACTAGGATTGCAACCCCTGCTTTTTTTTGGTTTTGTTTTCCATTTGCTTGGTAAATCTTCCTCCAGTCGTTTATTTTGAGCGTATGTGTGTCTTTGCACGTAAGATGAGTCTCCTGAAAACAGCACACTGATGAGTCTTGACTCTATCCAATTTGCCAGTCTGTGCCTTTTAATTGGGGCATTTAGCCTGTTTACATTTAAGGTTAATATTCTTATGTGTGAATTTTATCCTGTCGTTATGATGCTAACTGGTTATTTTGCCCATTAGTTGATGCAGTTTCTTCACAGTGCTGATGGGCTTTACATTTTGGTTTGTTTTTGCAGTGGCTAGTACCAGTTTTTCCTTTCCATATTTACTGCTTCCTTCATGAGCTCTTGTAAGGCAGACCTGGTGGTGATAAAATCCCTCAGCATTTGCTTGTCTGTAAAGGATTTTATTTTTCCTTCACTTATGAAACTTAGTTTGGTTGGATATGAAATTCTGGTTTGAAAATTCTTTCCTTTAAGAATTTTGAACATTGTCCCCCACTCTCTTCTGGCTTGTAGGGTTTCTGCCAAGAGATTTGCTGTTAGTCTGAAGCACTTCCCTTTATGGGTAACCCAACCTTTCTCTCTGACTGTCCTTAACATGTTTTTCCTTCATTTCAACCTTGGTGAATCTGATGATTATATTTCTTGGAGTTGCTCTTATCAAGGAGTATCTTTGTGGTGTTCTCTGTATTTCCTGAATTTTAATGTTGGCCTGTCTTGCTTTGTTGGGGAAGTTCTCCTGGATAATATCCTGCAGAGTGTTTTCCAACTTGGTTCCATTCTCCCCATCACTTTCAGCTACACCAATTAAACGTAGGTTTGGTCTTTTATATGTAGTCCCATATTTCTTGGAGGCTTTGTTTATTCCTTTTCATTCTTTTTTCTCTAATCTTGTTTTTATGCTTTATTTCATTAAGTTGATCTTCAGTCTCTGACATCCTTTCTTCTACTTGATTGATTTGGCTATTGATACTTATATATGCTTTGTGAAGTTCTTGTGCTGTGTTTTTCAGCTCCCTCAGGTTATTTTTTGTTCTTCTCTAAACTGGTTATTCTAGGTAACAATTCCTCTAACCTTTTAGCAAGGTTCTTAACTTCCTTGCATTAGGTGAGAACACGCTCCTTTAGCCCAGAAGAGTTTATTACCCACCCTCTGAAGCCTACTTCTGTCAATTCGTCAAACTCATTCTTCATCCTGTTTTGTTCCCTTGCTGGAGAGGAGTTGTGATCCTTTGGAGGAGAAGAGGCATTCAGGTTTTTGGAACTTTCAGCCTTTTTGCACTCTTTTTTTCTCATCTTCGTGTATTTATCTACCTTTGGTCTTTGCTGTTGGTGACCTCTGGAAGGAGTTTTTGCATGGTCATCTTTTTTATTGATGTTGATGCTATTGCTTTCTGTTTGTTAGTTTTTCTTCTAAGGAATAGTTTTGCAATCTAGTCATCTGACAAAGGGCTAATATCCAGAATCTACAGTGAACTTAAACAAATTTACAAGAAAAAAACACCCCATCAAAATGTGTATGAGGGATATGAACAGACACTTTTCAAAAAAAGACATTTATGCGGCCAACAGCATATGAAAAAAAGCTCATCATCACTAGGCATTAGAGAAATGCAAATCAAAACCACAATGTGATATCATCTCACACCAGTTAGAATGGCAATCATTAAAAAAATCAGGAAACAACAGATGCTGGAGAGAATGTGGAGAAATAGGAATGGTTTTACACTATTGGTGGGAGTGTAAATTAGTTCAGCCATTGTGGAAAAGACTATGGCGATTCCTTAAGGACCTAGAACCAAAAATACCATTTGATCCAGCAATCCCATTACTGGTACATACCCAAAGTATTATAAATCATTCTACTATAAGGATACATGCACACATAATGATATTACACCATTATTCTCAATAGCAAAGACTTGGAACCAACCCAAATGCCCATCAATATTAGAATGGATAAAGAAAATGTGGCACATGTACACCATGGAATACTATGCAGTCATAAAAAAGAATAAGTTCATGTCCTTTGCTGGGACATGGATGAAGCTGGAAACCATCATTCTCAGCAAAATAACACAGGAACAGAAAACCAAACACTGTATGTACTCACCCATAAGTGGGAGTTGAGCAATGAGAACATATTGGCACAGGTAAGTGAACATTACATACTGGGTCTGCGGGTGGTGGGGGGCAAGAGGAGGGATAGCATTAGGAGAAATATCTAATGTAGATTACGGGTTGATAGGTGCAGCAAACCACCATGCACATGTATACCTATGTAACAAACCTGCCCATTCTGCACATGTATCCCAGAACTTAATATATATTAAAAAAATAAATGAGCTGCCACTATGCACTGCCTTAATGAAAAAAAAGAGAGTCAAATACAAAGTCATTGCTTCATTTACAGATGAAATTTTTTCATCAGTTCAAAAACTAAACAGTGTTCAAATGGAGGAACAGCTGGCACAGATGTCAAAGAATTCTCTGTTTGGTGTTAGTCACAGCTGAAGTTTATATCTAGCCTTCCTTAAAGCTTTGGAAGAACATAGTGAATGGTCACCTTGAAATAAAGATAACACATTTTTCAACTAGATAGCTTTATAAAAACATTATACGCCTCCAGTACAGCAATGGTAATCTTCTCAAATGGATAAAAGTGTTGAAGTACATCTGTTGTTACCTAACAACACTCCTTGGATGTGACATAAAACCCTGTCTGTGGCAGCACTGTAGAGAATAGATGGAGGGAATATTTAGATTACTATTTCGTAATCTCACTGTAAAACATTAAAATATGCAGCAAAACAATGTGCACAAAGACCAGATTTCAAAACCTCTTTCATGACCTGGAAGTATTTGTCAATCGTTCATAAAAATGAGTTTTGGCAGAAAACTAACAGATGTTTGTACTCTCATAAAGGCTTCACATAAAGGCTTCACATATTCACATTTTTGTAGTCTCATAAAGACTTCATAAATACTGTACTTTAAAAAAATCTAGTAGATTTGTGCTTGTTTGTGGATGTACATGCTCACCATAGGTCGCTTTTGCTGGATTATTCTTAGAAGCATTATACATGAAGTAGTACAATGCATTTTGTAAGTGTGTGCAGCTCTTCTTGCTCATAATGTTTTAAAATCCATTCATGTCACTAGGTCTATCACTAATTATTTCATCTTTATTTTTGAGTTTTTAATTGTATGACTGTAACAGTGTGTTTATTCACTCTCCTCTTAATGGACAGTTGGCTTGTTCACATAATTATTATAAATAAGACTGCTATGAACATTTTTGTATGTCTTTCTGAGTTCATATGTTTTTATTTATATCAGGTAGATTCCTAGTAGTGAAATATTTACCTATTCAAGAAATTCTCCAACAGTCTTGCAAGGTGGTTGTGCATTTTCTATTTTAAACTGCAATGTATGAAACTCCCTGTGACTCCACACCTTTGTCAGAATTTTTCAGTTTGCCTGTAGTCATTCTAGTGGGAAAAGATTGTATATCAATAACGTTTTAACTTGCATTTTCTCAGTTCTAATTGATGTCATGCATTCTCACGTGCTTTTTAAATTTATTCCTACTTAAAGTTGCTTTATAAAGTTTGTGCCAATTTTAATTGGCTTATTTATATTTTTACTGTTGACTAGTGTAAGTTTTTATGTATTCTCGATATTAGTGAATTGCCATATATATGCTTTTTAAGTGTTTCACCTCCTGTAGTCTGTGGCTTTTCTATTGATTTTCTATTTAGATGAGAACAAATGTTTATTTTATATGAAGTCAAATTATCATTTTTTCCTTTATAGTTATTTTTCTTTTTTTCTAATGCATTTCTGCTTAACCTTAGCCATAATAGTAATCCTTGTTCTTCTAGAAGTTTTATGGGTAGTGCTTATAATTAGGTCTAAGATTCATCTTAAACAGATTTTTTTGAGCTGTGATGTAAGAATTTGTATAAAAATAATAAAAAGATTCTTAAAAATACTTTTGATTAATATATCCAGTTGTTCCAGAACCATTTATTGAAAAGATATATCTTCTCCTTCACATTGACTAAGTCAACATTTAATTGATTATAAATGCACACAGCATGTTTGGATTATCTTTTTGTTCCCTTCTTTTTAATTCGTATGCCAATATTGACTATAGTAACAAAGCCTTTACTATCTGACTGAAGTCAGATAGTAAAAGTGCACTATGTTGTTTCTCTTTTACAAGGTTATTTTAACTAATCTATATCCATTACATTTTCATGTAGTTTTAGAATCAGCACACCAATTTCCACAAAAAAAGGTTAAGCTGATGAGAATAAACATCATAACAATATTGAGTATTCCAGTCTCAATAATCATGATATATATATTATTTAGCTTTTTAATTCTTTAGCTCTTTAATTTTCATCAGTAATGTTTTGTAGTTTTGGTGAAAAGATCTTAGAAGTTTGTCATTATATTTAATATCAGGTAATTTATATTGCTTTATTTATATTGATTTATTGCTAGAAAATTCATTGTTTTTATATAATAACCTGCACATGGCAACTTTGCTAAATACATTTAGTAATTCTGGTAGGGTTGGTTTTTTTTTTCTTGTTGAGCCATAAAGTTTTCTTTTCTTTTCTTTCTTCCTTTTTTTTTTGAGATGGAGTTTTGCTCTTGTTGCTCAGGTTAGAGTGCTGTGCCACCATCTCGGCTCACCACAACCTCCACCTCCCAGGTTCAAGCGATTCTCCTCCCTCAGCCTCCCAAGTAGCTGGGATTATAGGCATGCACCACCATGCCTGGCTAATTTTGTATTTTTAGTAGATACGGGATTTCTCTATGTTGGTCGGGCTAGTCTCAAACTCCCAACCTCAGGGGATCTGCCCACTTCAGCCTCCCAAAGTGCTGGGATTACAGGCATGAGCCATAGCTTCCAGCCAATCCGTAAGGTTTTCTTATAGATAATAATGTACATTTTAAGTAAGGGACTTTTACATATGTTCAACTTACGTATTTTAACTTTTTTCCCTTATTGTATAGGCAGCACCTGCGGTATAATCATACATGGAAATGGAGATAATTTATATTCCTATATTGTTGAGAATGTTTTTTGTAGGTCTGTCATGAATGTCCAATATCATATTAGGAAAGTTCCCTTGTATTATTGCGTTACAGATATATACACATACACACACACAGATATATATATACACACACACACAGATTTATATATGTGTATATATATATATATATATATACACACACACATAATTTTCCAATCAGGAATGGAGGTATATTTTTAAATCATTTTTTTGCTGCTATTGACATAATAATGATTTTTCTCTTTATTTCTCTTAATGTGGCAAATTACCACTATTGACTTTGATTTTTAAAATATTTATTCCTATGAAAACCCTACATGAGTACCATGATATGTTATCTTCTCTGTATATTGCTGTATAGAATTTGATTATGTTTTATTGACAGTATTTGTGTCTAAATTCAAAAGAGATATTGGCCTGTATTGTTTTTCTTTTATAGTTTAAAATGGCTGACCTTTTGGTATTGGGGTTATGCTGGCCTCGTAAAACAGCATAAGAAGTGTTTCATCCTCTTCCATGTTTTGGAATATTTGTGTAATTTTGGTGTTATTTTTCCTCAAGTATTTTATAGACTTTACCAATGAATCAATATGATTCTGGGTTTTTCTTTGTAATAAGGATTTTTTTTACATCATCTATTCAATATATTTAATAGCTATACAGCTATTTAGATATTTAGTTTTGTTCTTTTAGCATTAGTTTTAATAAGATTTTTAAACTTTATTTTACTGTTTTATTTAATCAGTAGTTGCTCATATTATCCCATCATTATCCTTTTCTTTTCATATGAAATACATCAATTCCTATTTTATAGTTAGTGTTTGTAATTTATTTTTACCTCTATCTTTTTCATGATCAATCTTGCTAAACTACACCAATTTTACTAATCATTTTAAAGAACCAACTTTAGGCTTTGAAATTTTCCTTCATTGTTAATTTTATGTTTCAATTATTTTGTCCTTTTTTCAAAATTTTATTTCCTCTCCTTATTTTGAGTTTATTTTGCTCTTCTTAAGTTAAAAGCTTCTATCATTGATTTTAGACCTTTTATTTTTGTATTGTACACACTGTTAATTTCACTCAAATTACTGCTCTTATTGAATTTTGCAGCTTTTTGTAGGATGTGGTTTGATTATTATGGAATTAATAATATCCTATAATTCCTTTTGTGATTTATTCTTTGACATATAGGATATTTATAATTATTTTGCTTAATTTCTTACTGTTTAAAAACTTTTATATATGTATCTATGTCTTAATTATGATTAGAGAATATGCTGTTTTATTTGAGTCCTTTAATATATATTGAAAAGAAAAGGAGGATTATGACAGATGGGAGGCAGAACTAGATTGCAGCTCTGGAAAGAGCAAAATGTGGAGGCTTGCATTGTGAATTTTAGCTCAGATCAACTGCAAGAGCAAACCAGCAACCATGAGCGGACCTACAGAGCAACTGAAGGAGGCAGACTGCTCCTTCAGGACCCTGGAGATACCCCAAATGCTGTTAAGTGTCCCAACTGTGGAATTGGGAAAGGCAGATCTTCCTCTCTGGAAATGAACACACACTCCCTCTGGAGAGGCTGAAGGTCTGTTTGTGGGAGACATTTCTGACTTTACCTGGAGCTGAGTAAATTTAGAGAGCCAAGCGAAATACAGGGGTAGATGAAACAGCAGAAAGATGCTGGGAGCTTGCTGGGTCCCCAAGCAGTCCATTCCTACCTGGCACTACAGGGATCCCTCGGTAGGGTGGCCAGAGGAGCGGGACGTAAAACTTCACAGGGAGAAGGAATTCTCTAGCTGAACTTTGTCACAACTTGAATGCGGCAAGAACCCTTGTGGCCAGAACTGAAGGCTGGGCACAAATCAGCATGCAGACTTCTAAGGCCAGGGAAGAACTAAAGCCCTTTTCTTTTGCAGCTGGGAGGTGGATAGCCCTAGGCAAGTTTTCAAGTCCTCAGCCTGGAGATGGACTCCGGGCTCTTGAAACGAATCCTGGAAACATATCAAAACAGAATCTCTTTAAGGCATAAATCACACAGGACTATGAAACAAAAATACAAGTTAAAAAACAAAAACAAAAAACAAAACACAAAATACACAGGCAACAAAAAGTTCGATGAAAGCAACGGTACCTCACATTTCAATACTAACATTGAGTGTAAATGGCCTAAATGCTCCACTTAAAAGATACAGAACGCAGAATGGATAAGAACTCAACAACCAACTATCTGCTCCCTTCAGGAAACTCACCTAACACATAAGGACTCATGTAAACTTAGAGTAAAGGGGTGGAAAAAGGCACTTCATGCAAATGGACACCAAAAGTGAGCAGAGGTAGCTATTCTTATATCAGGTAAAACAAACTTTAAAGCAACATCAGTTAAAAGAGACAAAGAAGGACATTATGTAATAGTAAAAGGCCGTATCCAACAGGAAAATGTCACAGTTCTAAACAATATGCACCTAACATTGGAGCTCCAAAATTTATAAAACAATTACTAATAGATCTAAGAAATGAGATGGACAGCAACACAATAATTGTGGGGGACTTCAATACTCCACTGACAGCACTAGACAGGACATCAAGAAATTCAACAAAGAAACAGTGGATTTAAACTATACCTTGGGAAAAATGGACTTAACAATACATACAGAACATTTAATCCAACAACCACAGAATATACATTCTATTCAACAGTGAATGCAACTTTCTCAAACATAGGCCATATGATAGGCCATAAAACAAGCCTCAATAAATTTAAGAAAATTGAAATTATATCAAGCACTCTCTCAGACCACAGTGGAATAAAACTGGAAATCAACTCCAGAGGGAACCTTCAAAATCATGCAAACACATGGAAATTAAATAACCTGCTCCTGAATGAGCATTGGGTCAAAAACAAAATGAAGACGGAATTTAAAAAAATTATTTGAACTGAATGACAATAATGGCATAACCTATCATAACCCCTGGGACACAGCAAAGGCAGAGCTAACAGGAAAGTTCATAGCCCTAAATGCCTACATCAAAAAGTCTGAAAGATTGCAAACAGACAATCTAAGGTCACACCTCAAGGAACTAGAGAAACAAGAACAAACCAAACCCAAACCCAGCAGAAGAAAGGAAGTAACCAAGATCAAGCAGAACTAAATGAAATTAAAACAACAACAACAAAAACAATACAAAAGATAAATGAAACAAAAAGCTAGTTCTTTGAAAAGACAAATAAAACTGATAGACCACTAGCAAGATCAACCAAGAAAAGAAGGATGAAAATCCAAATAACCTCACTAAGAAATGAAACAGGAGATATTGCAACTGACACCACTGAAATACAAAAGATCACTCAAGGTTACTATGAACACCTTTATGCACATAAACTAGAAAATGTAGAAGAAACGGATAAATTTCTGGAAAAATACAATC
The DNA here is from genome assembly GCF_003255815.1 of Theropithecus gelada. NCBI lineage: Eukaryota > Metazoa > Chordata > Mammalia > Primates > Cercopithecidae > Theropithecus > Theropithecus gelada. The sequence goes on along the minus strand of NC_037680.1, from coordinate 69,819,425 downwards.
CTCCTAGCTTAAATCAGGAAGAATTAGATACCCTGAACAGACCAATATCAAGCAGTGAGATTTAAATTATAATTTAAAAATTACCAGCACAAAAAAGGCCAGGATTAGACGGATTCACAGCAGAATTCTACCTGACATTCAGAGAATTGGCATCAATCCTTTTGACACTATTCCACAAGTTAGAGAAAGAAGGAACCCTCCCTAATTCATTCTATGAAGTCAGCATCACCCTAATACCAAAACCAAGAAAGGACATAACCAAAAACAAAACAAAACAAAACAAAACAAAAACACTATAGACCAATATCCTTGATGAGCATAGATGCTAAAATCCTTAACAAAATACTAGCTAACTGGATGAAACAACATATCAAAAAGATAATCTACCATGATTAAGTGGGTTTCATACCAGGAGTGCAAGGATGGTTTAACATACACAACTCAATAACTGTGATATACCATATAAACAGAATTTAAAACAAGAATCACATGATCATGTCAATATATGCAGAAAAAGTCTTGGACAAAATCCAGCAACACTTTATGATTAAAATTCTCAGCAAAATTGGCATACAAGGGACATACCTTAATGTAATAAAAGTCATGTATGACAAACCCACAGCCAACATAATACTGAATGAGGAAAAGGTGAAAGCATTCCCTCTGAGAGCTGGAACAAGACAAAGATGTCCACTTTCACCACTCCTTTTCAACGTAGTACTGGAAGTCCTAGCTAGAGAAATCAGACAAGAGAAAGAAAGAAAAGGCATCCAAGTCAGTAAAGAGGAAGTCACTGTTTGCTGCTGATATGATCAGCAAACATATCATCATTTACCTTGGAAACCATAAGGACTCCTGCAGAAAGCTCCTAGAACTGATAAAAGAATTCAGCAAAGTTTCCTGATACAATGTACATAAATCAGTAGCTCTTCTATACACCAACAGCGACCAAGCAGATAATAAAATCGAGAACTCAACCCCTTTTACAATAGCTGCCAAAAAAAATAAAATACTTAGGAATATACCTAACAAAGGAGTCAAAAGACCTCTACAAGGAAAATTACAAAACATTGCTGAAAGAAATCATAGATGACATATACAAATGGAAACACATTCCATGCTCATGGATAGGTAGAATCAATTTTGAGAATGTAGATTGCCAAAAGTAATCTACAAATTTAGTTCAATCCCCATCAGAATATCACCATCATTCCTCACAGAATTAGAAAAAACAATTCTAAAATTCATATGGAATCAAAAAAGAGCCCACATAGCCAAAGCAAGACTAAGCAAAAAGAACAAATCTGGAAGCATTACGCTACCTGATTTCAAACTATACTATAAGGCTATAGTCACCAAAACAGCATGGTACTGTTATAAAAATAGGGACATAGATCAATGGAACAGAATAGAGAACCTAGAAATAAACCCAAATACTTAACAGCCAACTGATTTTCGACAAAGCAAAGAAAAATATAAAGTGGGGAAAGGACACCATTTTCAACAAATGGTACTGTGATAATTGGCTAGCCACATGTAGGAGAATGAAACTGGATCCTCATCTTTCAGCTTATACAAAAATCAACTCAAGATAAATTAAGGACTTAAACCTAAGACCTAAAACTGTAAAAATGCTAGAAGATAACATTGGAAAAACCCTCTTAGAGATTGGCATATTCAAGGATTTCATGACCAAGGACCCATTAGCAAATTTAATAAAAACAAAGATAAATAGCTAGGACCTAATTAAACTTAAGAGCTTTCGCACGGCAAAAAGAACAGTCAGCAGAGTAAACAGACAACCCACAGAGTGGAAGAAAATCTTCACAATCTATACATCTGATAAAGGACAAATATCCAGAATCTACAACGAACTCAAACAAATCAGTAAGAAAAAAATAATTCCATCAAAAAGTGGGCTAAGGACATGAGTAGACAATTCTTAAAAGAAGGTATACAAATGGTCAACCAACATGTGAAAAGATGCTCAACATCACTAATTATCAGGGAAATGAAAATCAGAACCACAATGGGATATCTCCTTACTCCTGCAAGAATGGTCATAATCAAAAAATCAAAATACAGTAGAAGTTGTCATGGATGTGGTTAACAGGGAACACTTCTACACTGATGGTGGGAATGTAAACGAGTACAGTCACTATGGAAAATAGCATGGAGATTTCTTAAAGAACTAAAAGTAGAACTACCATTTGATCTAGCAATCCCACTACTCAGTATTCATCCAGAGGAAAAGAAGTCATTATATGAAAAAGATACTTGAACATGCATGTTTATAGCAACACAATTCACAATTGCAAAATCATGGAACCAACCCAAATGCCCATCAATCATCAAGTGGATAAACTGTGGTGTGTGTGTGTGTGTGTGTGTGTGTATGTGTGTGTGTGTGTGTGTGTGTGTGTATATATATATATATAAAATGGCTGCATAATATTCCATCATATATATATACACACATATGTATATATGTGTGTGTGTGTATATGTATATGTATGATTAAATACTATGCAGCCATTAAAAGGAATGAATTAACAGCATTTGCTGTGACCTGGATGAGATTGGAGACCATTATTTTAAGTGAAGTAACTCAAGAATGGAAAACCAAATATCATATGTTCTCACTGATATGTGGAGTTAAGCTATGAGGATGCACAGGCATAAGAATAGTACAATGGACTTTGGGGACTTGCAGGGAAGAATGGAAGTGGGAAAAGAGATTAAAAGAGATTAAAGACTACAAATATGGTGCAGTGTATACTGCTGGGGTGATGGGTGCATCAAAATCTCACAAATCACTACTAAAGAACTTACTCATGCAACCAAATACCACCTGTACCCCAATAACTTATGGAAAAATAAAAAAAATAAAAATAAAAATGTTATCATGGTACTAGGTAGTTCAGTAGTGAAAACTAAATGTTTACATAGCAATAGTAACAAAAATATGGACTACAAATTTAATTTAAAAATATATATAGAGAGAGAGAGAGAAAAGGAGAGACCAGATTCATTATTTAGTATATATGTAATGTTCCATATATTTCAAATAAATATGTATTATTATTAGATAGAGTGTTCCATAAATGTTAATAAGGTCAAGTAGATTGATAGTGTTGAAATCTTTATAGTTGTCAGTTTTTATCTAATTGTTTTAAAAATTACCGAGAAACAGGTATTAAAGTCTTCAATTATGATCATGAGTTTGTCTCTCTTCAATTCTCTGTGTTTTCTTTATACATTATAAAACTCGTCATTGAAAAGTATGCACATGCAAGACTGCTATGCTGTCAGTTTAATAGCTTCTTTCGTCAACACATTTTTCTTTGTTTTTCTAGATGTCTTAAAGTCTACTTTCTACCATTAATATACTCATAGCATCTTTCTTATTGATATGGGTAGATTTAAGTCTCTCTCTCTCTAAAAAAAAGTATATATGTGTATATATGTGTGTATGTATATTTACACACACGTGCTTTTTTTGCTTATATACATTTTTTTGTTTGAGTGAAAGTGACAGTCAATGGCAACTTTTTATATTCTAAGTGGAGAGAGAATTCAACTTTTATTTTACTCTCCAAAATATAACAATATACAATTTTCTTGAGAGAATAAAAACCTATGAGTTATGGCCACCCTTCATAAGAAAACTAATCTCATTTATTCTAAGAAGGCTATGTCTACACGGAACCCTCCTCTGTGATTTCGTAAGGACATACCATTCCAAAGAAGAAATTTTTGTGTTTAAAAAGTGATTTATTATCTTGGCTATACTGTATTTTGGCTGGTATCTTGTGGGGAGTAGGGAAGCAGTAGAAAAAGTCCTTTTATGTTTAGTCTCCTAGAGGCTTCTATTCTGATCATTCACTTTGTTACCTTAGGCACTACTACCTTTGATAAAGAAACGGAAGAGGAGAATGCTATGAATAAACACACACACTCAAGATGCCATTTTGTAAAGTTCTACAAAAAGCCTATTTTGCTAATAGAATATCTTTACTTTGGTGTCACACTTGAGCTTATCTAGTGTTTTCCAGATGCACTTTCTTCCCCTCAAAAAGCCATATTTAAACAACAACCACAAAAAAAGTACATTAGGAAAAATTCTTCATTCTCTCTGCCAAAATCACATGTACTTTACTGAAATAAACAATGTCTCTTTTTTATATCCAATGAAATATACATTGCAAGAAAATTAAGATAATGTCAAAGTTACCATAAGTTTTTTTTTTCACAAGTTATCAACAGGAAACTTGCTCTTGAGGTGTTGGTTATTTGTCAGCAATTATTAATAGGTATTGACACTGACGAAGTCCCCACTGGGGTTTAGCCCTCAAAATAGCTGAGGACAAAAATCCATCAGTAAACAGCTGCTGCTATCATGAAGTGCACACTGCAGTTACAATTTACATGGAAGTGTTCATATTAAATATAAATGTTAAAATTACCCAATAGTGATAAAATTGCTTTTTATTTAAATTTATTTTTAATTTGCAAGCATATTAATTAGGACAGATGCAGTTTTGTGAAAACATCTTAAAAATCTAAAATTTAAATTAAATCATTATTTGTATTAAGGTTTCACAAAAAACATACCTTAAAATTTAAACAACACCAGAAAAAGCATGATACAAATAAGCAATGCTCAGTTTCAATCATCTCATCAATTGTCTTTTGGTCAGTTGGTGACTTTGTTGTTCTTGGCTAGGTCTACTTATGTGTCTGGGGGATTAACTAGCCTATTTGCTTATCTAGGCTGCGCACAGCTGGGATGACTAGAGCAACTCAGATATACCTCACATTTCTTACCCTCCAGTAGACTAGTCTGGGTATGTTCTTATGGTATTAATAGAAGAATGGGAGAGGAAAAGAACCCAATCATATAGGCACACTTCAAACTCCTGTTTGCGTGATATTGGCTAACATTTAGTTGGTCAAAACAAACCACTTGACCAAACCCAGAGTCAAGCAATGGGCAAATCCAAGTGAAGTGGCAAAGAACATGGAAACAGGGAGGTGTAAAACATAGGCGATGGTTCAGTGGCTGATACCTGTAACACAAGCACTTTGGGAGGCTAAGGGAGGAAGATGGCTTGAGCCCAGGAGTTTGAGGCCAACCTGGGCAACAGTGAGAACTGGTCACTACCAAAAATATTTTAGAAATTAGCTAGGTGTTCCCAGCGCGGTGGCTCATGCCTGTAATCTCAGCACTTTGGGAGGCTGAGGTGGGTGAATCATTTGAGGTCAGGAGTTCAAGAGCAGCCTGGCCAACATGGTGAAACCCCATCTCTGCTAAAAATACAAAAAGTTAGCTGGGTGTGGTGGTAGGTACCTGTAATCTCAGCTGCTCAGGAGGCTGAGGCAGGAGAGTCACTTGAACCCAGGAGATGGAGGTTGCAGTGAGCCAAGATCATGCCACTGCAATTCAACCTGGGTGACAGAGTGAGACTCCATCTCAAAATAAATAAATAAATGAATAAATAGCTGGGTGTGTTGGTGTGCACCTATAGTCCTAGACACTAAAGAGGCTTAGATGAGATGATTGCTAGAGACCAGGAGTTCAAGGCTGCAGTGGGTTGTCACTGTGCCACTGCACTCCAGCCTAGGCAAGAGAGACCCTGTCTCAAAAAGATGTTTTTTTTTTCCAAGGAGGAAAAAAACACAAAAGGGTCATTGACACAATATTCTGACCATTTAAAGGCCTTAAACTTAAATTTTATCTACTTTCACATTTCTCATATTTTTGAATATATCTAAAGTCACCTGAGAAAATTTATGGTTAATTCAAGGTTATTAGGTTAAATAAAATTTTTTTTCTATGTCTATTGGCATATCTGCACAATCCATGTAAAGGTGATTTAAAAAATTACCTGTGTAAACAGAAGATTTTGCTGTTGGAAAGCACATAGAATTCATTAGCCTTGAAAGCAAATTTGAATGGTCTGTCTGGAGTTCTTGGCATCCTATTATCTCTATATATGTAAGAATGACTTTTGTCTTTAACGTATCAGTTGTTTAGATGAGTATAATGTAACAGTCACTAATCCAGATGTTTCATAATATCAAATTAATTCAAGAAAATAAGTTTATATAAATTAATAATATCCATTGAGCTTTTCCCACCTCTCCAATAAAGTCACACAATTGAGGACACTAAAAACAATGAGAAAAGAATGTACAGTGGATCAGTAGAACAGAACATAAAGACATAGAAAGAGGTGAAATCACATAAGGATGATGGAGAGGAAATTTATATACAAGAGTTAGTGTTGTGAACGTTATTCCAAATAGTAAGAGTTAAATACTGACTAAAATATTATTATTTTCACAGAAGAGTTGAGGAAGGTAGCAATCATTTAGTTTTCTATCTGCAGCTATAACCAAAGGAAAAAGCTTGTGTTGAAATATCTAGCTGTGGAGATGTTTGTCATTGCCGACACTTTTATTTGTAATTCATGCAATGTAACTAAATCAAAATAGAGGAAATATTATGGTAAAAGAAAAAGCTATATATTTTTTCCTTTTTAAAATAGGCAAAAAATTTGGCAAATAAAATATAGAATTTCTAAACCATGATGTGTAGAAAAGTGAGATTCTGTATAAATATATATATACACATATATATACAGCTAACACATATATACACAGATTTACATGTAAGACAATTGCTCCACTTTAAAATTTCATAGGTGATATTGTGAGAGCTATTAAGAAAACTGAAGATATGCTATGCATCTTTTTAAATGTACTTGAATAAGTTGGAATGAAAAATTTTTATACATGTGTAGATTTGTAGACAAAAGATGATGTCTGACAATGCTACATGATATCAAGAAGTAAGCAGAGTACATATCTTAGCAAATTGTGATGCATAAATCAAGATTCTTGACAAATAACAAAAATTCATATCAAAACATATTTTCTCAAAAAAAGCTTAATTAATGAAAATATTTAACCCTATACATTGGTTTGTTCTTTTTAAAGATGTGTTTAGTGTGAAATGTAGCACATAAAGATAATTAATTAAACTTAATTAAAATGTAAACCTCAATGAATTATCAAAATGTGAACTCATGTGATTTATAGAAAAATCAGGAAATAGAACAACTTAAACTAACCAGAATCCTATCTCATGCTATATCTTAATGATTATCTCCTTCCTCCCAGGGTCTTTTTTTTTTTTTTTTTTTTTTTTTTTTTTTTTTTTTTTTTTTTTTTTTTTATTTTTATTTTTAG